>NC_060173.1:96684790-96850090 GCF_021184085.1 Oncorhynchus gorbuscha
CAGTTTAACTAAGCTTGTGAGGCATTTGAGTTATATTCAAGAATCAAATGGGTATATCATTCATTTATAAGTCCAAAAATGGATGTAGCAACTAATGATTCCAGCTTTGTTTTTGAATATGGTTTGTACTATTCCAATGATCTAAATGTCTTTAGACGTATGGTAAATGTTATGAAAAGTAGTGACGTGAAGTGTCAATGTGGTGGTTCGTGCAAGTGGGTTTTGTATTTAGAAAGTATTGTAGTAGTATATTTCTTACTTTATGGGGCGACCCAACCAAATTCACATAGAAATGAGGTATAGCTGTTATTCTCATTGACAGGTAGATCTGTTCCATCTACTCTATTTCTATGCATCTCGTTCTAATATCTCTAACACCAGCTTCAAACAGCTGAAAATACAATCGTAGCGGTTTAGAAGGTACAATGATTATCTACGCTATACTGTCTTTTTTTCAAAACTGAAATTTGAAACCAGGAAATGGCAGAGCAATTTCTGCATAGTGAATATTTTAAGTCACCACCACACTCCTCAGGCAAAGTGAACATTCTCTTAGCAATGAGATCACTCCAGATCCTGATTCTAATGTAGAATTCAAAGTAACAACACTATTTATGTATATAATGTAGCTAATATTTAATATCATACACTTACTATATATATATATATATGCATATTTTTATATATATAAAAAGTATATAAAAATTATTCACAGTAATCCTACTTTAATACTCAAAGTAATTTCCTTTCCACCAAGCTAAATAGAACTACTCAGGTGCTAACATTTGACTACCAGTATCCCTTCTCCCAGTTAACATTTCCTCCTATATTTTGATAGAAAATGTATAAACTAAAAGGGAAATATGACAAGGATATTTTCTTAGGAGAAAGTGACTGCAGCTTATCATTTCCGTATGGAGGTTTGGGCCGTGTGCTGCAAACCTAGCAGTTTAGAAACCTAAAAATGGTCAATACTTTTAGTTCATTGATTCAAGTCAATCCCTTCAGGTGTGGCTGCCTACAGGCCTGAAATTATCTGCACTTTAAAGAGACTGTTTTGGCAACTGACAAATCTCAGAGCTCCATTTTAAATGTGTGTGACATTTATTTGAACTACACAAATGTGCTAAATGTTTTTACCAGTAACTATTGCCTGCTGAGTTGAGCAGTTTTGCCCTTTTCTACCTTTCTCTGTTTATAGTCCTGAAAGCTTGTACTCAGTTTTGTACTTTGATTGGGAGGAAATGTTTTTTTTATGTTTAGGTTTCTTAAAATTGACGTACCATTTTGTACCTCGTCATATTGGTGTACAGCAATTTGGATTTTATTGCATGAAACATCCCTTTAATGTTGCCTTAACTGCTGTGAATAATGTATATATTTCATCACTATCAGTAAAGACCTTATCTGTAAAAAGCACATGGTCTTATGTTCTATAGTCCACCTACATGTATTTTGTATTGGTCTCAGATGTCAATGTGTATAAGCCTAAGGTCATAAAATGGAATCAAAAGTAATAACTGAACCTTTATTTCAGAAATACAGTGGGAGTAACCACATGATTCGCAAGCAAGCTCCTCTTAACACCAAACATCCTGGCCCCACTATTGTCTGTTCTGAGGTTGACTCAACATAGCAAGTGTGTTCATTTCAGCCCACAAGGCGCATCAGGTTAATTTTAGCTCTGCCTCTCTGGATGGGACAGGTGGACAATACCAGGTGCACAGTTGGGGGTAGAAAGCACAGAAGAGGGTTCTGGTCCAGCAGTCAGTCTTAAGCGTTGAGAAACTTGGCGTGGTGCTTGATGTGGTCGGTGATGAAGGAATAGATGAAGAAGTAGCTGTGGTCGTAGCCCTGAAGGAAACAAATGGCACTGTTTGATACTGCATTTTACATCAGTAAACAAGCACATACTGTATGGAACTGGCAGCAGGGAAATCACACAGGAAGGTCACCAACCCTAGTCCAGTACAGTGGTTCTTCCTTTAAAATGTTGCCAGAATTATATGGCACATTATTTCATTGTCAGCCATTTTTAACAATGCTAGTTTGAGAAGCATTTGATTGACAGAGAATTTAAAACATTTTTTGTAAGAACATAGTATATGTGATTGATTATGAAACGTAGCTTCGTTAATATTATGGTGTTTCTATTCCAAGAAAAACAAAACCATCTGGGTTTCCGTTAGGCTGGAACGGAAAATATGGCGCCGTACAACGTGACGGCCGGGAGTAGGCTACAGTACTATGAGGATTATAAATTAATTTTTCATTAGGGCAAAACTGATCAGTGAGCATATATAAAGGGGCTTTTATATAATGAAATTAACAATGAGATGATTTCATTTATTTAACCTAGAGTGAGAAAAAGGCAATTCATGAACATGGGGTGAGACTCTCACCAATTTGAAAATGAAGCAAGTTTGTTATTTAGAGGGAGAGAAACAGAAAGCCACCTCGTGGGTCTCCCAGTGGCTGGCACGGGTATGGAACCAGCATCTGTAGCAACGCAGATTGCACCGATAGTGTTTTAGACTGCTGCGCCACTCAGGGGGGCGCCATCCAAAGTTAATGCTGATCAATTGCCTTTCACAAAGTATCAAAAAACAGAGATGTTGGTAAGCGTATATTGTCCTGCTAATAGCCCATAATGGGCTATTATAATACTGTACATGTGTCCAGGTCAGAATAACCAAAACATTTCTTTATTAAAGACTATCAGAAATAATGTTGGTACTTGTTTATTTTGATCCAAAGCCACTCAGCTTTTTAAAAATGTATTTTACTAGGCAAGTCAGTTAAGAACAAATTCATATTTTCAATGACGGCCTAGGAACAGTGGGTTAACTGCCTTGTTCAGGGGGAGAACGACAGATTTTTACCTTGTCAGCTCAGGGATTCGATCTTGCAACCATTCGGTTACTAGTCCAAGGCTCTAACCTCTAGGCTGCCTGCCGCCCCAATGTAGGTGCCGAGGCTTTATGACTGTGCCATCAACTTGATTATTTAACAGACGTCAACACAGTTTAAGAATATCAGGGACTATAATTTAACATTTTCATTTCTCTATGCTTGTCTCAGCACAAAACGGTGCTGAAATAGTTGACCACAGCGGGTAGGATATAGATAGTGGAGATTATGTTGTTTTCAAAACACAAAATTGAGCGATTAATCTGAATAAAAAGTCCAAAATAATATCAATAAAGGCCAACATACATTTTTTTTTTTAGAGTGAGAGAAACCAAGGACATCCCGGCCAGCCAAACCCTCCCCTAACCTCGAAGACACTGGGGCAATTGTGCGCCGCCCTATGGTACTCCCAATCACGGCAGAATGTGTGATACAGCCTGGATTCGAACCAGGGACTGTAGTGATGCCTCTTGCAGTAAGATACTGTGCCATTTGGGAGCCATGACCAATATATATTGTCCTACTAATAACCCATCCTGGAAACGTTGTTTGCAGAATTCACAGCCCGATACGCTTGTGAAAAACAGGGTTTAATAATAATAATAATACTTTTTCAACATGTTAAAGGTTCCAATTGATAGTGTTTTTAAAAAATCAATTAGTATATTTGAGTTTAAACAACATTTGTTCTGGTGGATTAAACAGAAATTGCAACCAATCACGGCCGGTTTTGATACAGCCAACCTAACTAAGAAATACATTTGAAGATGGGGGAGAATTCTCCTTCTAGGCAAGTCTTGTCCTGCTAATAGCACTGTACAACGTGTGTGTTTGAAAGAGTATTTTCCAGTAAGAAACCATTTGTTTACCTTCATTAGCCTACTTTGTTCAAATATTTATGTAATTCAGTGATATTTATTCCCATCGTAATTCGTTATGGATCCATAACTAAACATCTGCATTTGAAAGAGTATTTTATCATTTTATTAACGAAAGCATAAAGATGCTGATAAAGAAACACAGTGCAGTATATGCTTTATCCGATATTGAGGTTGGATGAGGTCTCCCACGCACTTTAAAACATTTGGATAATAAAGAATTTAGAAGAGAATTCAGAAGATGGAAGCCGCCTGCATTTATTTTTATTAAGCTACTGTGCAGTCTGACAAGTAAACAGCCTGTAGTAAACATGGTAAAGTGGCTAATTCCTTACATAAGGGAGAGCCGGCCATGTCCTGCTCTCCTGTTCTCGGTGACTTCAAGTACTCATCAACTCTGTCTCATGCTTTTTCGGATTACATCAGTCATGGACAGTACTACAGTAAACTTGTGAAAAACAAGTGTTTGAAAACCTGTTTTCAAAATGCCTCCAGCAAACCATCACTAATGTAAATAAAAACACAGCATCCTGTTACATTCTGTATTGTAACCACAATGTCACAAATAATTAGTATCTACCTTTCCAGAGTTTGGGATTTACAAGTGTGCACTTTTCATGTCATTTTTCGTTAAATCCCATTCGGATGAGTATAACTTTTGACTGACGCCTTCAGCGAGAGGTCTAATGCTCTAATATTTAATCATTTCTGCCCTCCGAATTCATATCCAAGGGCATTTTCCACACCTTTATTAGTTACATTCTAACTAAAACAATGTGCAGACAGGCACTAATAACAGAAGGAACGTTTCCCTAGTCAGTGCCATTATTAGTGCAATGCCTCTTAAAGTGTTGCTCTGTGCTACCCAGTGGGGCGGGGGTCCACCCCCCCCCTTCCCAATGGGCTAGATCAGTCTTGTGCACTGCTCTGCGGCCCGTCCAGTGCCTCCTGCCTTGAACCTCGTACGCCTACCGTAATCTCAGTGCATTCAGCTGGAGAATTGCAAGGCAAAACCATTGTGCGCCACTCGGGAGCCAATATATATTGTCATGCTAGAAATGTTATTTGCAGAATTCACACAGGGTTAACAATATATCTTGTGAGAATATCTAAGGGGCTTTTATATCATTTTAATTTGCAATAATAATAGCAGTTTCAAAAATAATATTTTGGAGATTTCGTTTTCAAATAACGTAAAGTGAGCAAGAAAAGGGCCATTCTTGAAAATGGGGTGAGACATTGTTACTAATTTATAAATAAATCCAGTTTGTTACTTAGAATGATTTATTTCTGTTTTTGGAGGGAGAGAACTCAAAAGCCTACCATCACCTCATGGGTCTCCCGGTTGCGGCCAGCACAGGTATTGAACCAGCATCTGTAGCAACGCAGTTTGCACTGCGATGCAGTCTTAGACCGCTGCACCACTCGGGCGTGTACAATATGACCGGTCGGGAGTAGGCTACAGTACTATAGTAAGAGCAAAATAACATTTTCCACACCTAATTATAATCTAAGTTTCTCTTAGAATAAAACCTTAGTGTAACAACAGTTTTAGTAAATAATACTGATGAGTAGTAACAAAAAAAGTGTATTTTTAGAGACACAGTAGCACCTTGGGACCCAAAAGCATAATCACTGCTCAAACTCCCCCTTGCGCTGGTCTGGAAAAATGAAGTAGTGACACAGGGTACTGTGTACTGGCAAAACTTTTAGTTGATCAACCACTGTAGGCATTTCAAGATCAAACAGTTGCTATAGTTGGTCTTTGGGTGGCAGCACTCACCGGCTGCAGCCTGAACACAACAGGAATCTTCTTTTCTGAGCAGGCGGCGATTAAGTTGTCAGGAAGCAGCTGGCTGGCCGACAGAAACTGGTCATCACGACCCTGGTCGATCAGGATGTCCAGCTGTGGGCCGGAGTATGACGCTGCCAGTACCGTGGCATCATACGCCTGGAAAGGAGGAAAAGGAGAGGAGGGTGAGTGATTAGAAACTCATGTTATTCTGGAATTCCACTCCTCAAGGTCAGACCTGTAGTTTGTGATCCCATTGATTTGGCCAGTCCCCCTGTAACCCCATAACTGTACCTCCCAGGTCTTCTTGTCTTCTCCTAGGTACCCAGAGAAGGCCTTCTGACCCCAGGCACACTGGATGGGGTTACAGATGGGGGCAAACGCAGAAACAGCCTGCGGAGAGAAAGGGATGAAGAGAAAGGGATTCATTCATACGTTCAAAATATGTTGAGCTCATAATAAAAAGACTTCCAAATTGCATGCCTTGTATTTTCCAGGGTTCTTCAGGGCGCAGATGAGGGCTCCGTGTCCCCCCATAGAGTGGCCGGAGATGGACATCTTCTCTGGGTCAGCAGGGAAGTTAGTGTTGATCAAACGAGGGAGCTGAGAGAGAGGGAAAAAAGAAAGAGTTGGGAGGTGGTGATTAGCAGCGCATAGCAGTATCAACGGATTCACAATAGTAATAGCTACCATCAGCATGACTACTATGATCATTTGACTGACACACCTCCTCAGTGACATAGGTGTACATGCAGTAGTTGGTCTTCCAGGGCTCCTGGGTGGCGTTAACATAGAAACCAGCCCCCGTGCCAAAGTCCCAACTCTCATCTTCACCCTCGATGTTACAACCACCTGAACATCACATAAAGAGTAGGAAGGTCGGGTGGGAGCTATAATTACTATTAAAAGGTGGGCATGAGCATTGATTTAGTAAGGGGCAACTTATGCAATCAGTAAAGCGTGTGCGTATGTACGTGGGCTGGTGTCTGGGGCGACGATGATGATTCCGTGCTCAGAAGCCGCCTGCTGACTGCCAGCCTTCGTGATGAAGTTCTGCTCTGTGCATGTCAACCCTAGAAGCACATAGTGAGACATGAAGGACAACATTTTCAACACACATAGGTAAAATCTAAGTAGTTGATCAGATTTTTATTCTAGATCAGAGCAAGTATACAGGCAAGATCTTGACGATTAGTTGAATCAGGTGCATTGGTGTTGGGATAGAACAAAACCCTAACCCATTCTGGGCAGGGATGGTGACCACTGTCTTTATGTAACATATGAGAGACCATTGACTGTGAGAACTCACCAGAGAGCCAGTAGAACACGGGACACTTCTCATTCTCAGCTTTAGGAGGCAGGTAGACAGCGACCTTCATTTTACACTTCAGCTCAGTGCTGAGTAAAGAAAATGTATTACATCAAGTTTCCACCAGAGCCATATGGGCACTTGTAAAACTATAATTTGTGTTTTCCAAGGGGGAAAAACAGCAGTGTTGCATTTATGTATAACAGTGAAACCGAAATTAGCTAACAGACCATCTGTGACTTAGCCGTTACAGGATAGGTACTGTTTGGGGTAGCACAGATCATTTTTCAATAGCATCTTCGTTCTCGATTCGGCCAAAAATATATATTCAAAAAATGTTGAGTTGCAGGTGGTTTGTTTGAATTTAGAAAATGCTCTGCTATTAAAATACTTGTTTTGCTCCATGAAGTAATCCAACCATGTGTACGCCAAAATCTTGTCCATTTCAAATCTTCCCTCATTGATCGAGACAGGCGTGTCATGATATGCAGCACTTTGAGGTGGACAGAGTGGTCCTTCTGTAGCTCAGTTGGTAGAGCATGGCGCTTGTAACGCCAGGGTAGTGGGTTCGATTCCCGGGACCACCCATATGTAGAATGTATGCACACATGACTGTAAGTCGCTTTGGATAAAAGCGTCTGCTAAATTGCATATATTATTATTATTATTATTAGTTCTGAATCATTGAAAGATTTGAAATAGACAAGATGGTGGCGTACACATTGTTGGATTATTTCATTGAGCAAATGAAAAAAATAGCATTTTCTAAATTCAAACGAACAGACGTGTGAAGATACATGTTTAGCCGAATTGAGAACGAAGATAGTATCGCAAAGTTAAGGTTGGTCGAAAATTCTCTGTGCTATGCCAAACAGCACATATACTAATGGGGCATTACATTAGCCTGTTACAATCTGCTAGCTGAAACAGAATATGAGCTCTGTGGAGATGAGTCGTTTCACGAGGCTAGCTCACCTGTCATGCTCGAACACCTTCTGGTAGCCGCCACTGCATTTATTGGATGACACTTGGACGAGGGCCATAGTTCGGTTACCTTTGGCAAGTCCACAAGGGAAATAGTTATATTGTAAGGGACATTCTTTCATAAATGTTGCTGCTACGGTTTTGCGTAGACCAGACAACATTGCAGTTGGAAAACTATCTTTCTTAGCATGCTAAAACTGTTGCAAAGACCCTTTTCCAGTAAACGACACTGACGTCACGCACTGGTGCGTGGTAAGAAAGCCATCGCCATCTGCGCCCATTCAACATGCACCTTGCGTTATAAATTTCCAAACTAAATCACTTTTGGGGGTTCCTATACGGTTACAATGATGTTTTAATTGTTGAATTAACAGTTCTTTGGTTATCTTTATTTTGGCTGCAGCAGTTGTTAGCTAGAATGTTAACGCTCATTGATATAGGCTAGGCTGTAGCAAAAGCTAGCCAAAGAGTCATTTTACTGGTTGAGGTTGAAGTGTTTAAGTATAATGCAGTTGATTTGCAATGAAGACTAACACTATTTTAAACATGTGATTTCCTAATTAAATTATAACCCAAAAGTACTGAGAAATGCACTCACAAGCAACGTGTAAATATGCTTTTTCTTTACTGGCGTTCTACAAGGACTCCCCCACCAATTTACGCGCATCGCCCTCGTGCGGCTGTTTGCAAATCCACAGATGCATTCAAAAATAGAATGGAAAGTTGGTCAAAGTCATTCCACAGGGCAGGATACCCGACCAAGATAGGCCCAAAACACAGCTGTGCTAGCTACCTTATGAACAGTAACATCTTCAAAAAGCAACCACTTGAAAGCATGCATGGTGCAGCCTCTGTAAATCGCTAGATGATCAATCAATGAATGGTATAAAGCCTTCATAGCAAGAGAATGCAGAATTTGGCACATTGTATCGGTTTCTGTGTAGCTGTCTGACTTATTCCAGCGAACCAGAGCCACCCATACTCTGCAAGCAAGCTGCACGTAAGACGCTAAATAACTTCTACTTCATGGTCATAGAAACACGGCAAATAAGTGTTAATTTACACTTTACATACCTTGTTAAATCACGATTATTGAGAATAACTTCACTTTGGTTCCTGCTACGTCTCCGCTGCTTGGATTTAGTAGTCCAACGTGAGGTTCGACGTGAAACGTCATGGAGATACCGCCCCTTGAATCTTCAAGAATATGTCGATATGCAACCGAAAGGTTGCGTTGTTGTCAAAGAAAAGTTTAAGAGGCCCTGAAATTATTGTTTTTAAACAAAAACCATAAATTTGCCTCACTGTTAAAAAATATTCAGTATGACTATAACAGCATCGACCCCCGGCTCTGACTTTGCTGATAACTACTTTACTGAGGAAAAGTGTACATACTATACCTGTGATGTGGTTGCCCCACCTAGCTTTCTCAAGTTGAATGCAATAACTGTTAAATTGCGTCTGCTTTTATACAGTAAAATAATGTACATTTGATTTAAAGCCATTAAGTCCTTTCTGTAATTTCAACACTAAAATATTGTGTTTTACCGTACTAATTATAGTGCCTTGTGGGAAAATGTTGTGGAAGGGGAGAAGTGTCCTTGGCTCATTAACATATTGTAATGACCTGACTAGATCATAAATTAACAATTGTCCAGACAGAGGCTTGAGTTTGCGAATTGACGGTTTATTAAACCAACTTTACACAGGCTACTGTTTTGGGCCGTAGCACACGCCAAATAGATGACAGATAACCCACAAGCCAATCGTGACCTTCTCTTGTGAAGCTCAGACGTAAGAGAGAGAGAACAAAGGCTGAACCTGGTCTTAACTTCCAATGCTCCACCCCCCTGCCCAACCCCCCTCCACGCCACTCCGCCAACCACCAGGATGCCCGGCATCAGAACATTCCAGGCATTCCCGTGATTGGCAGATAGCAGGTTGATTGACATGTCGGACCCCGCGAACACCGGGTACTGGTCAGTACAACACAACCACCTCCTAGCCTAACACATAACACACACAGCTGTCTGTGCGGGTCGCTACAATATTTTAAGGCGTGCCTTGTAAGAGGCTATATTTGTTGTAACTGTGAATGAGAACTCTGTACCCCAACCGAATACGGTAATATACTGTATTGTAGGAATTATATCAAACTTTGTCCTAAAACTCTACAGTAGCTTTACTGGCCAATTGCTGCCAGTAATTTACTGTAATTCAGAATACAGTACGATACCGCAATTTGGAATGGGGCTTCTTCTGATAAGTGTTTATTGATATCATATTACACCCATTAATGCTCGCAATTGGTCCGTGCCTATTTCTTTTACATCAGTTCCCGAGTGGCGCAGCAGTCTAAGGTACTGCATCTCAGTGTGAGAGGCATCACTACAGACCCTGGTTAAATTCCAGGCTGTATCACAACCGGCCATGATTGGGAATCCCATAGGGCGGCGCACAATTGGCCCAGCATCGTCAGGGTTTGGCCGGGGTATGTGGTCATTGTCTAGTTGTCATTGTCTTGCATGCCTAGTTAAATGTATTTATTTCATTTTAATTTAACTAGGCAAGTCAGTTAAGAACTAATTGTTATTTACAATGATGGCCTACCAAAAGGCAAAATGCCTCCTGTGGGGATGGGGGCTGGGATTAAAAATAAAAATAAATGAAATAAAAATATAGGACAAAACACATCAAGATGAGAGAAAACACAGGAAGTTAACTGATTTGCCTCGTTAAATAAAGGTTAAATAAAAAAAATACCAAATTAAAACATGAGTTGTTGAAAACTGTAGCTAACCCTAACTCTTTTCCTAACCTGAACCACAATCTCCAAATCTGCCACACTACTTCACCTAACCTGACACGTTAATTATCTTAACAAGTGATCAGATTTATTTATTTTTATTTTATTTTACCTTTATTTTACTAGGCAAGTCAGTTAAGAACAAATTCTTATTTTCAATGACGGCCTAGGAACAGTGGGTTAACTGCCTGTTAGGGGCAGAACGACAGATTTGTACCTTGTCAGCTCGGGGATTCGAACTTGCAACCTTCTGGTTGCTAGTCTAACGCTCTAACCACTAGGCTACCCTGCCGCCCCGAATGTTGCTAGCACAGACTGGAATATGTTCCGGGATTCATCCAATGCCATTGAGGAGTATACCACCTCAGTCACCAGCTTCATCAATAAGTGCAATGACATCATCGTCCCCACAGTGACCCTACGTACATATCCCAACCAGAAGCCATGGATTACAGGCAACATCCGAAATGAGCTAAAGTTTAGAGCTGCCGCCTTCAAGGAGCAGGGCACTAATCTGGACACTTTTCCCTCAGACAAATCATCAAACAGGCAAAGCATCAATACAGGACTAAGATTGAATCCTACTACACCGGCTCTGATGCTCATCAGATGTGGCAGGGCTTGCAAACTATTACGGACTATAAAGGGAAACCCAGCCGGGAGCTGCCCAGTGACGCGAGCCTACCAGACGAGCTAAATGCATTTTATGCTCGCTTCGAGGAAAGCAATACCTAAGCATGCATGAGAGCACCAGCTGTTCCGGATGAATGTGATGTGAGCAAGACTTTTGAACAGGTCAACATTCACAAGGCCGCGGGGCAAGACAGATTACCAGGACGTGTCCTCAGAGAGTATGTGCGGACCAACTGGCTGTAATACCCACATGTTTCAAGCAGACCACCATAGTCTCTGTGCTCAAGAAAGTGTTGGTAACCTGCCTAAATGACTACCGCACTGTAGCACTCATGTCGGTAACCAGGAAGTGCTTTGAAAAGCTGGTTGTGGCTTACATCAACACCCTCATCCCGGAAACCCTAGACCCACTCCAATTCGCATATCGCCCCAACAGATCCACAGATGAGTTCATCTCAATCACACTCCACATTGCCCATTCCCATCTGGACAAAAGGAACACCTACTGTATGTTACAATGCTGTTCATTGACTACAGCTCAGCTTTCCACACCATAGTGGCCACAAAGCTCATCACTAAGCTAAGGACCCTGGGACTAAACACCTCCCTCTGCAATTGAATCCTGGACTTCCTGATGGGCCGCCTACTGGTGGTAAGGTTAGGCAACAACACGTGCCACGTTGATCCTCAACACGGAGGCCCCTCAGGGGTGCGTGCTCAGTCCCCTCCTGTACTCCCTGTTCACTCACGACTGTGTGGCCAAGCACGACTCCAACGCCATCATTAAGTTTGCTGATGACACAACAGTGGTAGGCCTGATCACAGACAACGATGAGACAGCCTATAGGGAGGAGGTCAGAGACCTGGCAGGGTGGTGCCAGGACAACAACCTCTCCCTCAACGTGAGCAAGAGAAAGGAGCTGATCGTGGACTACAGGAAAAGGAGGACAGAACATACCCCCATTCACATCAACGGGGGCTATAGTGTAGCAGGTCAAGAGCTTCTAGTTCCTTGTTGTCCACATCACCAACAAACTATCATGGTCCAAACACACCAAGACAGTCGTAAAGAGGGTATGACACCACCCCCCTTTGTGTTTACACTGCTGATACTCACTGTTTGATGTATGCAAGGTCACTTTACCCCTACATACATGTCCAAATGACCTCGATTAACCTGTACATTTACATTTACATTTAAGTCATTTAGCAGACGCTCTTATCCAGAGCGACTTACTAATTGGTGCATTCACCTTATGACATCCAGTGGAACA
This sequence comes from Oncorhynchus gorbuscha, assembly GCF_021184085.1. Classification (NCBI taxonomy): domain Eukaryota; kingdom Metazoa; phylum Chordata; class Actinopteri; order Salmoniformes; family Salmonidae; genus Oncorhynchus; species Oncorhynchus gorbuscha. Next base: position 96,697,377 of record NC_060173.1, read on the forward strand.
GTCACTTTACAATAGTGCATCTAAATCAGCGCCGCCAGTGCTCCCAGTCTGCCCAGCGCCGCCAGTACCGCCAGTCTGCCCAGCGCCGCCAGTGCCGCCAGTCAGCCCAGCGCCGCCAGACAACCAGTCTCTTCCAGATCTGCCAGACAACCAGTCTCTTCCAGATCTGCCAGACAACCTGACTCTTCCAGTTCCGCCAGCCAGCCAGGATTTACAGGAGCCTACTACCTGCCTGAGCTTCCTCTCAGTACTGGGCTTCCTCTCAGTACTGGGCTTCCTCTCAGTACTGAGCTTCCCCTCAGTACCGGGCTTCCCCTCAGTACCGGGCTTCCCCTCAGTCCCGGGCTGCTTCAGTCCCGAGCTGCCCCTCTGTCCCGAGCTGCCCCTCTGTCCTGAGATGCCCCTCTGTCCCGAGCTGCCCCTCTGTCCCGTGCTGCCCCTCAGTCCCGGGCTACCCCTCTGTCCCGAGCTGCCCCTCTGTCCTGAGATGCCTCTCTGTCCTGAGATGCCCCTCTGTCCTGAGATGCCCCTCTGTCCTGAGATGCCCCTCTGTCCTGAGATGCCCCTCTGTCCCGAGCTGCCCCTCTGTCACGAGCTGCTCCTCAGTTATGTGGGGATCTGGGTGAGGACTATTAGGCCATGGTCGGCGGAGAGGGTGGATTATCCCAGGACGCGAAGGGGAGGAACTAGGACATTAATGGAGTGGGGTCCACGTCCTGAGCCAGAACCGCCACCATGGACAGACGCCCACCCGGACCCTCCCTATGCTCTTGAGGTGCGTCCGGGAGTCCGCACCTTAGGGGGGGGGGGGGTTCTGTCACGCCTTGGTCATTGTATTTTGTGTTTTTGTTATATGTTTGGGTAGGCCAGGGTGTGACATGGGTTTATATGTTGTATTCGTATTGGGGTCAGGTGCTTCTCATTGTCTCTGATTGGGAACCGTATTTAGGCAGCCTGAGTTTCGCTTAGTATTTTGTGGGTGTTTGTTCCTGTCTTTGTGTAGTATTCACCAGATAGGCTGTAATTAGTTTCACGTTCCATTCTGTTGTTTTTGTATTTAGTATTCAGTTATTTCATGTACCGCGATTCATTTAATTAAAGTCATGAGTAACCTACACGCTGCATTTCGGTCCGACTCTCTTTCTTCAACAGACGAACGCCGTTACAAAAATGAGAACTTGCAAAGAACACTGGATAATATATTGCTGCATGGGCAATTCCAGTAATATACTGTAAATTAGATTACAGTAACATCTTTGGTAACGTAAAAAGGATTACTGCAGAATGGATTGCAGTAGCTGTACAGTAAAATAAGTTACAGTAATTTACTTGCCAAATGCTGCCAGTAAATTTCTGTAAATTTTACAGAAAATGTTTTACAGTGTTGCCGTACTCATCAAAATGGAAATGCCAATCAGCTCAAAATAAACCTTGCTCGGCTGCAGTCTAGTTTGAAGAAGACATCAGCTATCTCACTGCTGCGGATGCTGAATTATACTCATTCCCCAGCACTTTTGTTGATGAGTGTGGCATGACGCATGCAATCTGCGAGTGTCAAGCTATTTGGATTATAAGAGCACTTCTCCTCTGTCAAATATGCTTCTTTATGAGTATGCAGCTGGGCACATGCTTGTATATGATGCCTTCATGTATGATAGCTGTCATTACTATCTTCTGTTGAATGGTGTATGCTTTGATGGTGATGTGGAAGAAGAGAAGGGACAGACCTAGAGTAGGCATGTCTGGTGTGAAGAAGTAGGGGCCATGTCAGCAATGGGCTTCTTCTCCCTGTCTCCTTTCATCCTTCTGCACTGACATTACATAATTGACAGATAAAAGCACATTCTTAAAGAGAAATTTCACTGCTGCTCTATTTCACTATATATGGCAATTTATATTATTAACAAATTATATGCATCATAAAAATTGACAATTTCCTCACGACACGCAAACATGACCGTTTCTGCATCTCACCTGTAGAAATGGGCCAGCTACATTTTCTGGTTGTAAGCCGACCCCAATATCCAGAATTCATAGTGATTTCAAGATGTGAAGAACTGCCCGTGGAGGTGTATCCAATTGAACAGAAAAATCGATATGTCTGTTTGTAGCAAAAGGATTTGGAAACGGAACTGAAGTCTCAACTGATGAGGTTGCCATACCGTCGAACATTGAAAAGGGATGCTATTCCATCGTTTCCCCCCTTCACTTCAAAGAGGAAGGCATCCGATCAGCCAAAATCAGTGCAGCAGAAAAGAGGACAAGCTGAGGTAAGGTAGCTAACGTTACCTAGCTAGCTAGGGAACCTACATTTGTTTATCTAAACTAAAATCTAGCCAGCTAGCGTTCATAATACGCTGGCTAGACATTCCAAAGCATACCAATGTAAATAGCCAGCTGCTAGTTGGCATGCTAACTGCAGGAATGTCCACCAGGGCTGTTGCCAGGGAACTGAATGTCCATTTCTCTACCATAAGCCGCCTCCAACATCATTTAAAAAAATTTGGCAGTGTATAAAACTGGCCTCACAACCGCAGACCATGTGTAACCACGCCAGCCCAGGACCTCCATACGGGCTTCTTCACCTGCAGGATCGTCCACGTGTGACTTGTTACTTTGCAATCTAACATTAGCTTCGTGTCGCGTCTACTCCCACTCCTCCCCTCCGGCATTCAATGTTGTGTGACTTGTCAACGTGTGACTTGTCTGTCAACGTGTGACTTGTTACTTTGCAATCTAGCATTAGCTTCGTGTCGCGTCTACTCCCGCTCCTCCCCTCCAGCATTCAAACTCCTGCTCCTCCCCTCCGGCATTCAAAGTCGCCGGTATACTAACCACCGGTCCTGGGATCCATCATTATGCACACCTGGCATCAATCAATACGCACACCTGCACGTCATCATGAGGCACACCTGGACTCCATTACCTCCCCTATATCTGGCACTACCTTAGGTTCTTTCACCAGTCAGTATTTTTCCTGTGTTTATGCATAGACAATACTGTTATGTTGTCTCGGTCCACGTTTGCTGTTTTATTAAATGTTTCACCTGCTTCTCATCTCTCAGCATCTCTGTTACACTTCATTAGGTTACGTTAGCTAGGTAGCGAACTAACTATTGCAGAACTGGAGGCAAACGACATGACTGTTCTATTTAGTCTGATCCCATCAATCTGTAGAGGCATTAACAACAAGCTTAGCACCAGGAACTAGTGTAAGTCACCTTCTAAAATCTACTTAATCTTTCCATGACTTCATGAGTAAATAAATATACTGGAACTAGGCATACACAGACACATGGTCTGTGTCTTGTTGTCATAGTTGGTGTGTTTACAAGAAGGCTACGCTACAACTTCTACTGTCGCTTTTTTCTATTATGGAGGCTTAGTTGATTGTTCATGCAAAATGAGGTATTAGTAGGGAGGGTATGGTGTGGGTGACTCACTTGTGTCTGTTGTGGCTAGGTATTGTGTGTGTGTGTGTGTGAAGGTTAGCATGTATGATCTATTGTCTTGTAGACACTAAACTGTCTACCAGACAAGAGCTCCTCAAACTTTTCACACCCGTAGTCATTTATTTGGCTTGGGGGAGAGGGGCTGTTACTATACTCTTCTAGCCTATTCCCTCTATTTCTGGCAGTTCTAGTCTACTCAACTGTAGGTGCTCATACACATATGACTAGACTGTCTACGAGTCAAGCCCCCTTCAAAATTTCACATATTTGCAAACAGCCCATCTCAATGCCCCATTATTGACTGAGTGTAAGAAAATGCATACTCTACCCTTTGTTTACAGATTAACATGGTTTATTGTATGGCTACACATCCTCATGATCAGTCTTCATGTCTTTCCAGGAGACTTGCAAGTACAAACAAATCTTCTGCAAGATGTTGAGTAGTGGGTGGTGAAGAGCGTATGAGAGGCTTGTCCACCTGGCTGTGGAGTGCAGAAAGGACCAGACGGTTGTCTACAAGGAGCCAGAGTCACTGCCCCCCAATCCCAACATCCCTGCCAACATCACAGCCTAAACCAGCTGCCATTACAAAACACAAGAATTTCACCAGCTGAAGAACATTCTGGAACTTGCCTGGAACATTCAACCAACACAACATCCATAGTCAGACTGATATTGTAGTATAATATAGAAATCCTAGTATGCTCACAACTGAAATTTGGTATAGAAAGTGCTAGCTGTTGTACAAATATATATTTAAACACAACATGTAAAGTGTTGGTCCTATGTTTCATGAGCTGAAATAAAAGATCCCAGAAAATGTCCATGTACACAAAAAGCTTATTTCTCTCAAAAGTTGGGTTCAAATCTGACAAAAGGCTGCTCTAAAATGTGCAGTATGCCACTGATGTAAGTCACTCTGGATAAGAGCGTCTGCTAAATGACTTAAATGTAAATGTAAATGATGTCTCAAGTTTTGAGGGCGTGTGCAATTGGTACGCTAGCTGCAGGAATGTCCACCAGGGCTGTTGCCGGGGAACTGAATGTCCATTTCTCTACCAAAAGCCGCCTCCATTTTTTAAAGAATTTGTCAGTGTATCCAACTGATCTCCCAACCGCAAACCATGTGTAACCACGCCAGCCCAGGCTTCACCTGCAGGATCGTCTGAGAACAACCACCCGGACAGCTGATGAAACTGTGGGTTTGCACGGCCAAATAATTTGTACACAAACTGTCAGACTCTCAGGGAAGCTCATCTTCATGCTTGTCGTCCTCACCAGGGTCTTGACTTGACAGCAGTTTGGCATCGTAACCAACTTCAGTGGGCAAATTCTCACCTTCGATGGCCACTGTCATGCTGGAGAAGTGTGCTCTTCACAGAGGAATCCTGGTTTCATCTGGACCGGGCAGATGGGTAACCTGTTTGCTGGTGTGAACAGAGTGCCCCATGGTGGCAGTGGGGTTATGGTATGGGCAGGCATAAGCTATGGACAACGAACACAATTGCATTTTATCAATGCCATTTTAAATGCACAGAGATACTATGATGAGATCATGAGGCTCATTGTTGTGCCATTCATCTGCCGTCATCACCTCCATGTTTCAGCATGATAATGCATGGCCCTGTCACAAGGATCTGTACACAATTCCTGGAAGCTGAAAATGCCCCAGTTCTTCCATGGCCTGCATACTCACCAGACATGTCACCCATTGAGCACGTTTGGGATGCCCCGGAATCGGACATGTACGACAGCATGATCCAGTTCCTGCCAAAATCCAACTTCGCACAGCCATTGAAGAGGAGTGGGACAACATTCCACAAGCAACAGCCTGATCAATTGATCCATGCCCCTATCTGTGACCAAGTGGCTAATCTGTATTTCCAGTCATGTGAAATTCATATATTAGGGCCTCATTTATTTATTGAAATTGACTTCTTTTCTTATATAAACTTTAACTCAGTAAAATATTTGAAATTGTTGCATGTTGCACTTATATTTTTGTTCAGTGTATACAGTATACTGGTGTTTTTATATATTTTTTACAAGAAACCCCAAAAAGTGTTGACTTCAACTTCTTGATTAAATCATTGTGATATTCATTCAATTATTTGGATAAACTAGCTTCTGTCACAATCGTCGTACGAACTGGAAATATACTCAGACCAACGTGCAGCGTGATTTGGGTTCCACATGTTTAATAAGGGAAACTCACAAAAACAATAAACAGAAACTGAAACATGTAGTCCAAGCAGTACTCACAGGCAACTACAACGAAACAAGATCCCACAAAAACCAGTGGGGAAATGGCTGGGTAAATATGATACCCAATCAGAGACAACGATAAACAGCTGCCTCTGATTGGGAACCATACTAGGCCAACATAGAGATAAATGCACTAGATCACCCACCCTAGTCACACCCAGACCTAACCAAAATAGAGAATAAAAAGGCTCTCTATGGCCAGGGTGTGACAGCTTCAGTCTTACTGCTAAAACAAATTATGCAGACAGTTGTTTTATTATTTGTTGCCGCGTAAACATGTTTTAATAAAACAGTAGATGAATCTCTTCATATATCAAATAAGTAGACATGGCTTTGATTAAAGACAAGTTTATTTGCTTTGGAGACTGAAGTGAGTCTACACAGCAGTATGCAGGAACAGTTATGGCAATGTATGATATACACTGTATGATATACACAGTTTATTAGGTACACTACTCCGTTCACGAAAGTGGATCTCTCCTACAGCAGGCATCCAGTTAGTGTTCAATTGAACGTTAGAATGGGCATAACAAGTGACCTTGGCGACTTTGAGCTTGGTATGATCGTCGGTGCCAAGCGCCCCGGATCCAGTATCTCAGAAACGGCCGCCATCCTGGGTTTTTCACGCACGTCCGTGTCTAGGGTTTACAGAAAATGGTGTAACAAACAAAAAACATCCAGTCAGTGCCAGTCCTGTGGTCAAAAACAGCTCGTTGATGAGAGAGGTTGAATGAAGGTAAATTGCAAGAATCGTGCAAGCTAAAAGGCGGGCCACAAACAGACAAATAGCTGTGCAGTACAACAGTGGTGTGCAAAACGACATCTCGGAACGCACAACTTGCCCATCCTTTTTGCGATCACACTTAGTTCCACTCCTATCAGCTTAAAACAAGAAGAAGCTCCAGTGAGCATGCAATCACCAGCACTGTGAAATTGAAGAGTGGAAAACATTGCCTGGAACAAAACAGCGAGTTCAGTTTACCTGAGTGACCTGCGTAGTCCCCAGACCTCAACCCAGTAGAGCATCTTTGGGATGAGATGGAACGGGCTGTTTGCAGCATGACTGTACCGCCATCCGACCTGCAGCAACTGTGATGCCATTGTGTCAGCATGGGCCAACATCCCTGTGGAACGTTTCCAACACCTTCAGAATGCCCTGAATAATTCAGGCTGTTCTGGAGGCAAAGGGGAGTCCGAGCTTTACCTCCAGAACAAATGTGTGTACCTAATAAACTGGCCGGTATATATACAGTAGAAGAAAAATCTACTTCTAAAGGTTATAATAAATACTACAGTTCTAGTAGGGAATAATTGCATATATTGTGTTTGGATGGTGCAGTGAGGTGTTCTGAGTCACTTTGATATAAGGGGATTGTTGTTATGGGACCTTTTACATCTCCTCTTGGGAGTCATCAACTTTTTTGTATCCAAGCCGTATTGTCTGTGAGAGAAAGACAAAAACGCGATTACACATTCATGGGCAATCGTTGTGTACCGTCTTTATTCCTACTGTAGCAGCATGGTGTAGAATATGAGACGTCTCACAGACACACATTGGCTAGCTAGTTAAAACACACAGGTACAGTTACTCCAAGACTTATTTGAGTCATCAAGCCAAAGCCATTCCTTTACTTTACGCCATCATCAACAAAACATTTCTCCAGTTTTGATCCTAATGAGAAGCAATAAGTCTAGCCATGCCTCATTATGGCCGAATCAACCACCAAATTGTACTGTACTCAGTGGTGAAAAAAGTGCCCAATTCTCATACTTGAGTAAAAGTAAAGATGCCTTAATAGAAAATGACTCAAATAAAAGTGAAAGTCACCCAGTAAAATACTACAGCATTTGGGTAGAAGTCGAACAGTATTTGGTTTTATATATGTAATATATATACAGTTGAAGTCAGAAATGTACATACACCTTAACCAAATACATTTAAACTCAGATGTTCACAATTCCTGACATTTAGTGTAAATTCCTGACATTTAGAGTAAAAATTCCCTGTTTTAGGTCAGTTAGGATCACCACTTTATTTTAAGAATGTGAAATGTCAGAATAATAGTAGAGAGAATGATTTATTTCAGCTTTTATTTCTTTCATCACATTCCCAGTGGGTCAGAAGTTTACATACACTCAATTAGTATTTGGTAGCATTGCCTTTAAATAGTTTAACTTGGGTCAAATGTTTAAGGTAGCTTTCCACAAGCTTCCCACAATAAGTTGCCTGAATTTTAGCCCATTCCTGACAGAGTTGGAGTCAGGTTTGTAGGCCTCCTTGCTCGCACACGCTTTTTCAGTTCTGCCCAAAAATGTTCTATGGGATTGAGGTCAGGGCTTTGTGATGGCCACTCCAATACCTTGACTTTGTTGTCCTTAAGCCATTTTGCCACAACTTTGGAAATATTATTGGGGTGTCACGCCCTGACCTTAGAGAGTCGTTTTATTTCTCTATTTGATTAGGTCAGGGTGTGATGTGGGGTGGGTATTATATGTTTTGTTATCTATGTTTCTTTTTTTCTATGTTTTGGCCGGGTATGGTTCTCAATCAGGGACAGCTGTCTAGCGTTGTCTCTGATTGGGAATCCTACTTAGGTAGCCCTTTTTCCCTCCTTTCAGTGTGGATAGCTGACTTGTGTTAGTGGCACTTAGCCCTCGTAAGCGTCATGGTTGTTTATCTTGTTTCTTGCTTTGTTGGCGTCATTCCATAATAAAGGAAAATGTACGCTCACCACGCTGCACTTTGGTCCACTTCTTACGACACCATTTGCGACCAAACTTTAAATTACTGACAGATGTCTTGAGATGTTGCTTCAATATATCCACATAATTTTTCACCCTCATGATGCCATCTATTTTGTGAAGTGCACCAATCCCTCTTGCAGCAAAGCACCCCAACAACATGATGCTGCCACCCCGGTGCTTCACAGTTGGGATGGTGTTCTTCGACTTGCAAGCCTCCCCCCTTTTCCTACAAACATAACGATGGTGATCATGGCCAAGCAGTTCTATTTTTGTTTCATGAGACCAGAGGACATTTCTCAAAGAAGTATGATCTTTGTCCCCATGTGCTGTTGCAAACCGTAGTCTGGCTTTTTATGCCAGTTTTAGAGCAGTGGCTTCTTCCTTGCTGAGCAGCCTTTCAGGTTATGTCGATATAGGACTTGTTTTACTGTGGATATAGATACTTTTGTACCTGTTTCCTCCAGCATCTTCACAAGGTCCTTTGCTGTTGTTCTGGGATTGATTTGCACTTTTCACACCAAAGTACACCTTCAATTGACTCAAATTATGTCAATTAGCCTATCAGAAGCTTCTAAAGCCATGACATCATTTTCTGGAATTTCCAATCTGTTTAAAGGCACAGTCAACTTAGTGTATATAAACTTCTGACCCACTGGAATTATGAAACAGTGAATGATAAGTGAAATAATCTGACTGTAAACAATTGTTGGAAACATTACTTGTGTCATGCACAAAGTTTATGTCCTAACTGACTTGCCAAAACTATAGTTTGTTAACAAGTAATTTATGGAGTGGTTGAAAAACGAGTTTTAATGACTCGAACCTAAGTGTATGTAAACTTCCGACTTCAACTGTATATATATAAATATATACATATATATACACATACACACACTTCAGTATCAAAAGTAAATGTAATTGCAAAAATGTACTTAAGTATCAACAGCAAAAGTATACATCATGTCAAATTGCTTATATTAAGAAAAGAAGACAGCAAAATATTTTTTTATTTGCGGATAGTCAGGGGCTTACTTTGCTTATGGTAGTCCATCGTATTCGATGATGACTTCCACTTCTGAGTTAACGGTGAATTATTTGGTAACTGTAGAGTCCAAGCCGAGATCCACAAACTGTATTTCAGGTGGAGCATATGCAGTCTGTGTTGGCGGGGGCAGGCATGGTTGTATGTCTCCTGAGCTGCTGTCTCTTTGTGCTCCTCTTCTCCTCCCACCTCTGTACACTGCTCTGGCAGAACTGCTGCCAGGTGAAATGGTTGGCAGCAGCGTCCTCTAGGTCTGTGGCTTTGATGTTGCACTTCTTCAGCGACTTTTTCAGCTGGTCCTTGTAGTGCTTACCTGCCCCCCTACAGACCGCTGGCCAAGATGTAGCTGGCCATACAGAATCCTCCACGTCAAGCGTTCCTGAGATATTTTAATGACATGCCCAAGCCAGCGCAGTTGGTGTTGGGTGACCATGGCCTCCATACTCTTGCAGTTGGTCTTATCAAGTATTTCTGTATGGGGCACTTGGTGCACCAGGTGATTCCCAGGATGTACTGCAGGCATCTTATGTGGAATCGCTCAAGCTGCTTGTTGTGGTGACTGTAAGTGACCCAGGCACCCCACAGGGCAGCCCTCAGCGGGATTAACAGAACTAGACAATAATTTGTGCCAGGTGTGATATCCCTCCTAAATAGCTCAGGCTAATGTTCCTATCGACTCAGTAAGGCCAGCAGGCTAGTGTTAAAAAAAATATATATATATATATTGGTATGTAACTGTTATGGAAGTTGTATTGTCAATTTTGTTTTGTATTTAAACGGCACTTTAAACGTATACATGACACTGCAACAAAATTTCCCCATGGGGACAATAAAGTCAGTAAGTAAGTAAGTAAATAAAGCTTCACAGCTGTAAAGAAGTGTGGTGATGCAGACGGCTTGCTAGACGGCAACTTTGGTGTGGAGGTGGAGATCCCTGTTTTGGAAGACCCTGCACCTGAGTTTCCCGAAGGCAGCTGATGCTTGATTGATCTTATTTTGAATTTCGAGGTCGATGCTGCAGTCCTCAGAGAGAATGCTGCCCAGGTATTTGAAGGACGGAACTATTGCCAGTCATATGTGTTCAATGGTGAAGACAGACATGGTGCGTAGAGGGCTGGATCTCCATTGGCAGGCCACCTCTGTCTTGCTGGTGTTGATAGACAGTCCCATCCTGCAATAGACCCTCACAGCTGCTACAAGGACGGGCAGAAGGTCTTCCGGAGTGTTGGCCACAAGAATACAGTCATCAGCATAGTGCAGCTCAAGAATCCACTCCGTCAAAACCGTGGTGGTTGCTTGGAACCGCCCGATGTCAAATAGGTTTCCATCCAGCCTGAAGTCCATCGCAACACCGCTGCTGTCCTCAAGCTCCTTGTGGAGACGCTGGGTGACATATAGGAGGAAGATGTTACAGAGTACCGGAGCCAGCACACATCGATGCTTACTCCAAAGGGCACTGACTCCTGCCCTCCTATGGCCACCCGAGCCATCATCCCATCATGGAACTGGCAAGGGATGTTGACGAATTTGTCTGGACAGCCAAATTTGAGTAGAATGTCCCATAGTAGTCCATGCTCACAGTGTCGAAGGCCTTTTAGAGGTTGACAAAGGCCATGAAATGGTCCTGATGTTGTTCACAACACTTTTTCTGGAGTTTCAGTTCCGTGAATATCATGTCGACCGTACTCCTGTTCTATCTGAAGCCGCATTGTGACTCCGGCAGCAGTTCCTCTGCGATATTGTTCACCAGCGTGTTGTAACATCACCTTGGCCAGGACGTTGCCGGCAACAGCCAGAAGGGATATCCCCCAGCTGTTGCCGCAGATGGACTTGTCACCCTTGTTCTTATAGATGGTGACAATCTTTGCATCCCGCCACTGTAGGGGGACGATCTCCCGGTCCCAAACCTCAGTGATGTACTGGTGAAGCGTTTTGGTGCAGAAGTAACCTCCCTTCTTAAGTAGCTCTGCCGGGATGCTGTCAGCACTGGGAGTCTTGTTGTTCTTAAGGGAACGGATCGCTGATGACACCTCTTGGAAGGTTGGCGAATGGTTGAGGTCTTGAATGGGTAGACGGACAGGCAGTTCTTCCAGGATGAAGTGGTCTGTAGGAGAATGCTGATTGAGTAGTGCTTCAAAGAGGCCAGTGCACCTCATCAGGATCTAGAGAGTCAGACAATCAGCTGTTTTCATTGGGGTGATTGAGCGACTTCTAGGGCCATAGAGAGCTTTAGTTGAGTTGTAGAAATTGTGCATGTCGTTTTTGTTAGCATAAATTTAGGATTTCCTGTGCCTTATTTGTCCACAATTTGTTCTGCATTGCACGCAAGGTTGTTTGCACTTCCTTGCACGATGCACGCCATTGATTGCTAAGGGTAGCAGATGTGGGGCTGTTGAGAGTAGCCCTGTGCGCTTTGTGCATCTTGTCCAGTAAGGCTGTGATGGTGTCAGAGTTCTCATCAAACCAGTCCTGATGTTTTATACCTCTGTAGCCAATGAAGTTGGCCGCTGCCTGATATAGCACTGAGCTAATAGATGCCCACTTCTGGTCCATGGGGTCCTCTGAGCTCAGAAGAGGCTCAGTCTCCCTCAGCCTTTCAGCGAGAGAGCAACGGAACTCGTCCCTTACTACAGCTTTCTCAAGCCGGATACAGTGCAGACACCTCTTACTGGACTTCTGCAGGCGTTGGAGGGGACGTATTCTCACCTGGAGTTTAGCCAGTATCATACCATTATCTGTCCAGCATCCTGTACACTTCATGGCACGTGTCAGCAGGACGTCATTAGTGCCAGAACGTCTCACCATGATGTAGTCAATCAGGCTCCAGTGTTTGGAGCATGGGTGCATCCATGATGTCTTATATTTGTTATTCTGCTGGAACAAGGTGTTAGTGACAATGAGATCATGCTCGACACATAGAGTTAGCAGTCTCATGCTGTTCTCATTGAACTGGCCAACACCATGCCTACCCAGTGCTCCATATCCTGTTGTTCTGTCCCACCCTAGCTTTTAAGTCACCCAGCAGAAAGATCTTGTAATTTCTGGGAATGTGGTGAAGGACCTAATCTAGTGACTGGTAGAAGCAGTCCTTTGCCTCATTTTCAGATGGTAACGTTGGTGCGTATGCACTGAGAAGAGTAGCATAATGCATGTTGGCTAGGGGGATATGGAGTGACATGACTCTTTCACTTATGCCGACAGGTGTTTCGTTGAAGCTGGGTAGAAGGCTGTTCTTAATTGCCAACGATTTAAGGAAAAATACTTTAAAGTACTACTTAAGTACTTTACAACATTGACTGTACTAAACAGTGTGTAAAAAGAGAGCTTATAGATGTAGCTACTGACAGCAAAACAACTTACTCGTTTGTCATTTAGTCCTGGTCCAGCTGGTCTAGGCTGCCGCCACTGCTTGCTGGTCTTGCAATTATTTTTATTGCAGTCTCAACTTGTCTTCAGTGTATTCCAGCTCAAATAAATAGGGCTGTATGTTCCTACGTAAAAGAACATAAAACAAACGTTTTGTCGTCCACCTCTTGGAAAGAAGAATTTTCAGAAGAAGTCATTGTAGCTAATTATTTAGCCATCTCTGATAGACAGTGCACGATAACATACTGTAGCTCCTGTGAACCTGTAAAATAGTACCACCTCTATTTTGAAACGCCTGCCTTTAAGGCTGGTAACAAGGAAGTATGGCTCTCGTCAGGCTGTAGTCTTCACAAAGCCAGGGAAAACTAGTCAACCTAGATATCCTGTAATGTCCTTGCAGATAGGGGCGTCGTTGAGACAAGTCCAGTGGCTCTATTGAACAAGGATAACCATGTCTACTCACTGCTTGTGTGATCGTGCAATCGGCGAAACACAAAGGCCACAATAATTGCTACAAAACATGGCTCCATTCATTTGTAGATCAGAGGGCAAGCTCAATCAACCATTGACATCATTGGTTGAACTCTCCCAGCATGAAAAATACAAACTATAGTGCATAATTATGTCTGAATCACCCTCTCATCACTTTTAATTAGGTAGGACGACTGGAAAAACAACCCAAAGAGTTTCCCTTTAACAAACATCATCCTACATATTGCTTTAACTGAGGCTGGGCGTTCATGTCAGTGAAGAGATGGAGGAAAGGAGACAATGACAGAGGAAGCCTGTTTAAACTTTTAAACCACTTAGGACTCCCCACTCAGTACTATTGGTCTTTTGTTTTGGTGTCTGTTTGGTTCAGTTGTTGTAGCTTTTGATGGGCCGCAGCTGTGGTAAGGTCTCATTATGGTTGACCATCCCCTCCTTGGAGCATATTGCTTTTTGATTAACTATTTAAGACTTAAAGAAATGTTGATTTGAAGGTCTAGGGTGGAACATTTGAGACTCTTTAAAGGGAGATTAGATTAGTTCAACCAAATTACAAAATTATACATTGGTTTCCTTACCCTGTAAGCAGTCTATGGACAAGGTATGACAGCAATCCATGATTGTGTAATTTTGTAATTTGGGTGAACTATCCCTTAAATAACCATAGTGATTGCACACAAGTAAAAGAGTCACAAATGAAATGGACTGAGTCCTTGTGAACCACCGACCTTTGTTAAGAGACACCCCTACAGCAGGGTCTCCTAAACCTTTGAAGCTGCAACCCTTCTCAATTAATAAAAAATGTACTGATAAATAAAACAATATTTCTAGGAATATATCCCTGAGACTTTAGCTGTGTGACAGAGACTGGAACTAGCCGTGACCCACCGGTTGTGTAACACTGCTTTGAAGAGAGCATTCCGAGTATCAAAGCCAGTTGATCATATACGGTAGAGAATAACCTGTCAGATCTCTGATGCTTGCCTCTGGGCTCATATACCTCTTGACATTTAAGAGTGTCACTGGACTGGTGCTGGGCTCCTCACTGAGCTATACGGAGGGACCTTGGAGCAAAGACAGCATTGTAAGACTCTTCCCAGCTCTGCTCTACCTTAATTGTTATACCAGTAATTCTGTATAACCTCCACTACTGCTTAGCCAAAGTGCATGATTTATAACATGTCAAATGGCTCCCTAGATGTTTAACTGGATATACTGTACATACTGTTAATACTGTTTTTTAAATTGTTTTTTTATTTCACCTTTATTTAACCAGGTAGGCTAGTTGAGAACAAGTTCTCATTTACAACTGCGACCTGGCCAAGATAAAGCACAGCAGTGTGAACAGACAACACAGAGTTACACATGGAGTAAACAATTAACAAGTCAATAACACAGTAGAAAAAAAGGGAGTCTATCTACATTGTGTGCAAAAGGCATGAGGAGGTAGGCGAATAATTAAAATTTTGCAGATTAACACTGGAGTGATAAATGATCAGATGGTCATGTACAGGTAGAGATATTGGTGTGCAAAAGAGCAGAAAGTAAATAAATAAAAACAGTATGGGGATGAGGTAGGTAAAAATGGGTGGGCTATTTACCGATAGACTATGTACAATTGCAGCGATCGGTTAGCTGCTCAGATAGCAGATGTTTGAAGTTGGCTAGGGAGATAAAAGTCTCCAACTTCAGCGATTTTTGCAATTCGTTCCAGTCACAGGCAGCAGAGAACTGGAACGAAAGGCGGCCAAATGAGGTGTTGGCTTTAGGGATGATCAGTGAGATACACCTGCTGGAGCGCGTGCTATGGGTGGGTGTTGCCATCGTGACCAGTGAACTGAGATAAGGCGAAGCTTTACCTAGCATGGACTTGTAGATGACCTGGAGCCAGTGGGTCTGGCGACGAATATGTAGCGAGGGCCAGCCGACTAGAGCATACAGGTCGCAGTGGTGGGTGGTATAAGGTGCTTTAGTGACAAAACGGATGGCACTGTGATAAACTGCATCCAGTTTGCTGAGTAGAGTAGAATTTTTGTTTTTGTTCATATATGTCCAAAATGTCCATGTATTTGGTGCGTTTGATCCAGAAAAACATTGGTTCCAACTTGCGCAACGTGACTCCAAAATATCTCAAAAGTTAAACTACTTTTGTAATACAACTTTAGGTATTTTTTTACGTAAATAATCGATAAAATTGAAGACAGGATGATCTGTGTTCATTAACGGAGGAAAACAAATTGTAGCTAGCTTTCTGGACACGCGCCTCTATCTAACAGTATACTACAAGTGAACCTCCTTCTGAACAGGGCTACTTCTTCATTACACAAAGGAAAAACCTCAACCACTTTCTAAAGACTGGTGACATCCAGTGGAAGCGATAGGAAATGCAAAAAGGTCCCTTAGAAATCTGGATTCCCAATGAAAACTCATCGAAAAGAGGGTGACCTAAAAAACAACAACATCTGAATGGCCTCGGGGTTTCACCTGCTAAATAAGTTCTGTTATAATCACAGACATGATTGAAACAGTTTTAGATACTTCAGAGTGTTTTCTATCCAAATCTACTAATAATATGCATATCTTATATTCTGGGGATGAGTAGCAGGCAGTTGAATTTGGGCATGCATTTCATCCGGACGTGAAAATACTGCCCCCTGTCACCAAGAAGTTAATAAATGCAGACAAAACTCCAAAACATCCCAAATTGTACATAATAACAAAGGGGGTGCAAAACCCGTCGCGCACCAACACTGAATAGCACATTACATACAAACAAAACAATCTTCGACAAGGACATGGGGGGAAACAGAGGGTTAAATACACAACATGTAATTGATGGAACCAGGTGTGAAGGAAGACAAGACAAAACCAATGGAAAATGAAAAAGGGATCAGTGATGGCTAGAAGGTCGGTGACGTCGAAGGCCGAACACCGCCCGAACAAGGAGAGGGACCGACTTCGGCGGAAGTCGTGACATCGTTGATAAGTCTACAATACGTAAAACACTAAACAAGAATGGTGTTTATGGGAGGACACCATGGAAGAAGCCACTGCTGTCCAAAAAAAACATTGCTGCACATCTGAAGTATTCATAAAGAGCACCTGGATGTTCCACAGCGCTACTGGCAAATTATTCTGTGGACAGCTGTAAACTATGGTGGAGGGAGCATCATGGTTTGGGGCTGCTTTGCTGCCTCAGGGCCTGGACAGCTTTTTATCATCGGAAATATGAATTCCCTAGTTTATCAATACATTTTGCAGGAGAATGTAAAGCTATCTGTCCGCCAATTGAAGCTCAACAGAAATTTGGTGTTAGAAGTTAGGTGATGCAACAGGACAACAACACAAATCAACAACAGAAGAAAATACGCCCTCTGGAGTGGCCCAGTCAGTCCTGACCTCATCCCGATTGAGATGCTGTGGCATGACCTGAAAAGAAGAGTTCAAACCAGACATCCCAAGAATATTGCTGAACTGAAACAGTTTTGTAAAGAGGGTTCACATACTTTTTTCACCCTGCACTGTGAATGTTTACATGGTGTGTTCAATAAAGACATGAACATTTATAATTGTTTGTGTGTTATTAGTTTAAGCAGACTGTGTTTGTCTGTGGTTGTGACTTCGATGAAGATCCGATAAAATGGTATGACCAATTTATGCAGAAATCCATGTTCACATGCTTTTTCTTCCCACTGTATGTGTTGTGATAATTGCATTGTTTGCTATATAACCTGTTAGTTCATATGCCTTGATACCTTGATAGACCTAAGGCAGAGACAATAATAAGAAATTCAACCACACCTTTGTTTCATCACAAAGACGGTGAGCACAATCTGTCTGGTGAAGTGTGTGTGTGTGTTAGGATTGAATATTTTCTTGGTATTTTACAAATGTTCCATTCTGAGAATAAATCACTATTCTTCCAAGTAACCTGGTATTTCCCGCCAAAGCTGGAAGTGTCATTCAAAAGCATTATAAAGAATATACTGTAAATAGGCCTGTCTGGATTTGATTAGAGCTTTGATCGAAAATTCAATCCCGACGTTACCTGAGCCCGATGAGCAATACATATTTTATGTTTTATGAGGCCTACATTAAAGTATTTTTAATGAGCCCAAGCCCCAAAAAAGCCCAAATGATTGTGCCTTTATCCAATATGTATATGATATATTCTACTGCACATTACGCACGACAGAAAAACATACAAGCCCATAGATGTAGCTAGCTATATGTTATCTTGGATAAATAAATTAAACTAGCTCCTGTAGGCTAATCTTTTTGAGTGTGAACTGTATTACTCTATTGTATTATATGGACTGGAATTACGCACATCATTCAAACCATGATAAAGCCAAGGCCCTTGCAGAGCAAGGGGAACGCTATTAGCGCGCACCCCGCTAACTAGCTAGCCATTTCACATTGGTTACATAGGCAAGTCGGTTAAGAAAAATGCTAATTTACAATGACAGCCTACAGTGGAACAGTGGGTTAACTGCCTTGTTCAGAGGTAGAACGGCAAATTTTTACCTTGTCAGCTTGGGGATTCGATCCAGCAACATTTCGGTTACTGGCCCAACACTCTAACCACTAGGCTACCTGTTGCCCCAATAGGCTAGCAAATGTGATTTTAGTTTTTAAATAGTGCTTATTTGAATTATTAGTAGACTGGCGCATATAATATTTCCTCTAATGTTATTAGGCTACCTCCTCTTTCTCTCTCTATTGTTGCTTTATTCCTTCATCGCTTTCAACAGTTAAGGACAACTAAACTTATTTCATTTATCTTCATCATTCTAATAACATCCTTGAGTAATATATGACTATAATTAGATGGCTTTCAATTATTTTCAAGACGATTGAATGGTTACTGTCTGAATAAATAACTGCTATAGCCTACCGCCATTTTCTCTTCTTTAAAACTTCCCGTGAGTTTTATTGGTAACAATCAACAAGCTGTTGCCGAATTTTAAATAAAGCAGCCAATAAAACTAGGGTAGGCTATAGCAGTTATTTATTCAGACACATCCAGTAACCATTCACTCTTCTTGAAAATAAGCATTTTTTTAAGGAGAGGCCAGAAGAGCACAGGTGCATGCACATTGCGCTAGAGACAGAGGCTCTAATTTAGAAGCTTATTATGCATAACCCATTGTTAATTAGCTAAATATAAGGCCAATACTGCATTGAATTTATTACCTGAAAAATGTAGTCTAGGACATCTCTATATAGAGCTATATATCCAGCTAGATCAGGATTATATATTTTGGATGCAATTTCAATGGAGTTGATGGAGAGAGAGAGAAAGACTGCAAGAGAGTGCTCCCGAGTGCACTGATGTAAAGCAACTATACTTGAGTGATAGTCCGTTTTAAAACTGCAGCTGAAATGTAAAAAGAAAAATCTTTACAATAAACAAATAAGGTGACCCCTGAAAGCCAGATGGAGATGGGTAAATTAGAGGCGTATTCTGTACTTATTGTCACGCCTGCTACCGCTCTTCTCCCCAGCATTGCGCGCACACCTGCATTCCCCCATCAGGAGCATCAGCAACTATTGAACTCGCCTGGACTCAATCATTACCTTCCCTATATCTGTCTGGTTCCCCGCTTCATCATTAATGTTCATATGTCCTTGTATACCAGTGTGCCAATGCTGTTTCTGTCCTGTTAGCTGTCTGTTCCTATTAAATGTTTGACTCCCTGTACCTGCTTCTCATCCCCGGCGTCAGTACTTACATTGATATTACTATAGCATAGGCTATGCTGAAGCAAACGTGGCCTACCTGTCACAAGAAAAAAAAAGTTACCATAAGATGATAGGCCTACATATTGAGATGGGCTGTCTGCCACCACCCTGAGCGTTGATGATTCATAATGCAGAGGCCGTAGATAAGCCAGATTTAGACATCACACATCATTTAACAGTTCCATTTCACGCCATGCTGTTCGTATAAATAATTTACCGGTTTCTCACAGTTATTTATCCCAGGAAAAGAGAGTGGTTTTGGGCAGTAATTCCCGGTACATCTCGATAACCTGGTTCCTGCCATTTAACCCTAGGGTGTGTGTGTGTGTGTGTGCAAGTAGAAAAAACTTGTTGACTCCCCCTACTTGTAGAGAAACGCCAATACCATTCTCCTCTCTTTCATGTTACTGAAAAGGTCTAAGACTCTGTCACACATTCGAGGCTTTTATTTTTTGTATTCCTAGACTACCAGGCTAAAATGCTTACTCGCTAGCCCAACTTCCTTTCATGGGCAATGATGCGCCAGGCCAGTCTAACGACATGTTGAACTACTGAACAAAAATATAAAAGCAACATGCAACAATTTCAACAATTTTCCTGAGTTACAGTTCATATAAGGAAATCAGTCAATTGAAATAAATTCATTAGGCCTTAATCTATGGATTTCACATGACTGGGCAGGGGCGCAGCCATGGATGGGCCTGGGAGGGCATAGGTCCACCCACTTGGGAGCCAGATCCAGCCAATCAGAATTAGTTTTTCCCCACAAAAGGGCTTTATTACAGACTGAAATACTTCTCAGTTTCATCCGTTGTCCGGGTGGCTGGTCTCAGACGATCTTGCAGGTGAAGAAGCCGGATGTGGAGATCCTAGGCTGGCGTGGTTACAGGTGGTCTGCGGTTGAGGCCGGTTGGACATACTGCTAAATTCTCAAAAATGATGTTGGAGGCAGCTTATGGTAGAGAAATTAACATTCAATTCTATGGCAAATGTTCTGGTGGACATTCCTGCAGTCAGCATGCCAATTGCATGCTCCCTCAAAACTTGAGACACCTGTGGCATAGTGTTGTGTGACAAAACTGCACATTTTAAAGTGGCCTTTTATGTTCCCCAGCACAAGGTGTACCTGTGTAATCAGCTTCTTTATATGCCACACCTGCCAGGTGGATGGATTATCTTGACAAAGGAAAAATGCTCACAAACAGGGACATAAACAAATTTGTGCACATCATTTGAGAGAAATATGCTTTTTGTGGGTATGGACATTTTCTGGGATAGTTTATTTCAGTTCATAAAACATGGGACCAACACTTTACACATTGAGTTTTTTTGTTGTTGTTCAGTATACATCTAGCTACATGTTGAACTTCCATCCTATCAGGCCAGGGGCACAATGTATGAATTTATGGTTAAACCCTATCTCCATCCATGGCTATTTAGGAAGGGGCTGATTATTAGAACATTTTTGCTAGCCCTCAGAGGACAACGACACAACAAGAGAGTAACAATGAATATTTTTTTTTTGCTGTGATGTGATTGGTGTGAAGCCAAATCCAAACTGGCTTCCCTTGACACTTTTTATTGGTGCACCAGGACCATTCACAGTTGAATTTAGTCAGTTTAGCTCAACACTGATTGGCTATTATATATATATATATATATTGTCATGTTTGTCATTTATTATCATGTCTTGTCCCTGTGCTCCCCATTCTATTCGTTTCCCTCTGCTGGTCTTATTTGGTTCTTTCCCTCCTTCTATCCCTCTCTCTCCCCCTCCCTCTCTCACTCTCTCGCTCTCTCTTCTCTCTATCGTTCCGTTCCTGCTCCCAGCTGTTCCTATTCCCCTAATCATCATTTAGTCTTCCCACACCTGTTCCCGATCCTTTCCCCTGATTAGAGTCCCTATTTATTCCTTTGTGTTCCGTTCCTGTCCCGTCGGTTCCTTGTTTAGTATTCACCATGCTGTGATTGCGTTTCGCCCTGTCCTGTCGTGTTTTTGCTGTGATTGTGTATCGCCCTGTCCTGTCGTGTTTTTTGCCTTCATCAGATGCTGCGTGTGAGCAGGTGTCTCTGTCAACTACGGCCTGCGCCTACCCGAAGCGACCTGCAGTCTGTGGCCGCTTCTCCAGTTATTCCCCTCTACAGACTAGAGGATTTCTGTTATTCCCTGTTTGGACTTAAATAAACTCTGTTTCTGTTAAGTCGCTTTTGGGTCCTCTTTCACCTGCATGACAGAAGGAACCGACCAAGGAATGGACCCAGCGACTTCAGACGCTCGTTACACTGCCGTCGAGATCCAAGGAGCCATGCTCGGCAGACACGAGCAGGAATTGTCTGCTGCTCGCCATGCCGTGGAGAACCTGGCCGCTCAGGTTTCCGACCTCTCTGGACAGTTCCAGAGTCTACGTCTCGTGCCACCTGTTACTTCCTGGCCTGCCGAGCCTCCAGAACCTAGGGTTAATAACCCACCTTGCTACTCCGGGCAGCCCACTGAGTGCCGCTCCTTTCTCACGCAGTGTGAGATTGTGTTCTCTCTCCAACCCAACACATACTCTAGAGAGAGAGCTCGGGTTGCTTACGTCATTTCACTCCTTACTGGCCGGGCTCGAGAATGGGGCACAGCTATCTGGGAGGCAAGGGCTGATTGCTCTAACAAGTTCCAGAACTTTAAAGAGGAGATGATTCGGGTTTTTGACCGTTCAGTTTTTGGTGGGGAGGCTTCTAGGGCCCTGGCTTCCTTATGCCAAGGTGAACGGTCCATAACGGATTATTCTATTGAGTTTCGCACTCTTGCTGCCTCTAGTGAGTGGAACGAGCCGGCGCTGCTCGCTCGTTTTCTGGAGGGACTCCACGCAGTGGTTAAGGATGAGATTCTCTCCCGGGAGGTTCCTTCAGATGTGGACTCTTTGATTGCTCTCGCCATCCGCATAGAACGACGGGTAGATCTTCGTCACCGGGCTCGTGGAAGAGAGCTCGCATCAACGGTGTTTCCCTGCTCCGCATCGCAACCATCTCCCTCCTCTGGCTTTGAGACTGAGCCCATGCAGCTGGGAGGGATTCGCATCTCGAATAAGGAGAGGGAACGGAGGATCACCAACCGCCTGTGCCTCTATTGCGGAGTTGCTGGACATTTTGTTAATTCATGTCCAGTAAAAGCCAGAGCTCATCTGTAAGCGGAGGGCTACAGGTGAGCGCAACTACTCAAGTCTCTCCATCAAAGTCCTGTACTACTTTGTCGGTCCACCTACGCTGGACCGGTTCGGGTGCTACATGTAGTGCCTTGATAGACTCTGGGGCTGAGGGTTGTTTCATGGACGAAGCATGGGTTCGGAAACATGACATTCCTTTCAGAGAGTTAGAGAAGCCTACGCCCATGTTCGCCTTAGATGGTAGTCATCTTCCCAGTATCAGATTTGAGACACTACCTTTAACCCTCACAGTATCTGGTAACCACAGTGAGACTATTTCTTTTTGATTTTCCGTTCACCGTTTACACCTGTTGTTTTGGGTCATCCCTGGCTAGTATGTCATAATCCTTCTATTAATTGGTCTAGTAATTCTATCCTATCCTGGAACGTTTCTTGTCATGTGAAGTGTTTAATGTCTGCCATCCCTCCCGTTTCTTCTGTCCCTACTTCTCAGGAGGAACCTGGCGATTTGACAGGAGTGCCGGAGGAATATCATGATCTGCGCACGGTCTTCAGTCGGTCCCGAGCCAACTCCCTTCCTCCTCACCGGTCGTATGATTGTAGTATTGATCTCCTTCCGGGGACCACTCCTCCTCGAGGTAGACTATACTCTCTGTCGGCTCCCGAACGTAAGGCTCTCGAGGATTATTTGTCTGTGTCTCTTGACGCCGGTACCATAGTGCCTTCTTCTTCTCCGGCCGGGGCGGGGTTCTTTTTGTTAAGAAGAAGGACGGTACTCTGCGCCCCTGCGTGGATTATCGAGGGCTGAATGACATAACGGTTAAGAATCGTTATCCGCTTCCCTTATGTCATCAGCCTTCGAGATTCTGCAGGGAGCCAGGTGCTTTACTAAGTTGGACCTTCGTAACGCTTACCATCTCGTGCGCATCAGAGAGGGGGACGAGTGGAAAACGGCGTTTAACACTCCGTTAGGGCATTTTGAGTACCGGGTTCTGCCGTTCGGTCTCGCCAATGCGCCAGCTGTTTTTCAGGCATTAGTTAATGATGTTCTGAGAGACATGCTGAACATTTTTGTTTTTGTCTATCTTGACGATATCCTGATTTTTTCTCCGTCACTCGAGATTCATGTTCAGCACGTTCGACGTGTTCTACAGCGCCTTTTAGAGAATTGTCTCTACGTAAAGGCTGAGAAGTGCTCTTTTCATGTCTCCTCCGTTACTTTTCTCGGTTCCGTTATTTCCGCTGAAGGCATTCAGATGGATTCCGCTAAGGTCCAAGCTGTCAGTGATTGGCCCGTTCCAAGGTCACGTGTCGAGTTGCAGCGCTTTTTAGGTTTCGCTAATTTCTATCGGCGTTTCATTCGTAATTTCGGTCAAGTTGCTGCCCCTCTCACAGCTCTTACTTCTGTCAAGACGTGTTTTAAGTGGTCCGGTTCCGCCCAGGGAGCTTTTGATCTTCTAAAAGAACGTTTTACGTCCGCTCCTATCCTCGTTACTCCTGACGTCACTAGACAATTCATTGTCGAGGTTGACGCTTCAGAGGTAGGCGTGGGAGCCATTCTATCCCAGCGCTTCCAGTCTGACGATAAGGTTCATCCTTGCGCTTATTTTTCTCATCGCCTGTCGCCATCTGAGCGCAACTATGATGTGGGTAACCGTGAACTGCTCGCCATCCGCTTAGCCCTAGGCGAATGGCGACAGTGGTTGGAGGGGGCGACCGTTCCTTTTGTCGTTTGGACAGACCATAAGAACCTTGAGTACATCCGTTCTGCCAAACGACTTAATGCCCGTCAAGCTCGTTGGGCGTTGTTTTTCGCTCGTTTCGAGTTTGTGATTTCTTACCGTCCGGGTAGCAAGAACACCAAGCCTGATGCCTTATCCCGTCTGTTTAGTTCTTCAGTGGCTTCTACTGATCCCGAGGGGATTCTTCCTTATGGGCGTGTTGTCGGGTTAACAGTCTGGGGAATTGAAAGACAGGTTAAGCAAGCACTCACGCACACTGCGTCGCCGCGCGCTTGTCCTAGTAACCTCCTTTTCGTTCCTGTTTCCACTCGTCTGGCTGTTCTTCAGTGGGCTCACTCTGCCAAGTTAGCTGGTCATCCCGGTGTTCGAGGCACTCTTGCGTCTATTCGCCAGCGCTTTTGGTGGCCGACTCAGGAGCGTGACACGCGCCGTTTCGTGGCTGCTTGTTCGGACTGCGCGCAGACAAAGTCGGGTAACTCTCCTCCTGCCGGTCGTCTCAGACCGCTCCCCATTCCTTCTCGACCATGGTCTCACATTGCCTTAGACTTCATTACCGGTCTGCCTTTGTCTGCGGGGAAGACTGTGATTCTGACGGTTGTCGATAGGTTCTCTAAGGCGGCACATTTCATTCCCTCGCTAAACTTCCTTCCGCTAAGGAGACGGCACAAATCATTATTGAGAATGTATTCAGAATTCATGGCCTCCCGTTAGACGCCGTTTCAGACAGAGGCCCGCAATTCACGTCACAGTTTTGGAGGGAGTTCTGTCGTTTGATTGGTGCGTCCGTCAGTCTCTCTTCCGGGTTTCATCCCCAGTCTAACGGTCAAGCAGAGAGGGCCAATCAGACGATTGGTCGCATACTACGCAGCCTTTCTTTCAGAAACCCTGCGTCTTGGGCAGAACAGCTCCCCTGGGCAGAATACGCTCACAATTCGCTTCCTTCGTCTGCTACCGGGTTATCTCCGTTTCAGAGTAGTCTGGGTTACCAGCCTCCTCTGTTCTCATCCCAGCTTGCCGAGTCCAGCGTTCCCTCCGCTCAAGCGTTTGTCCAACGTTGTGAGCGCACCTGGAGGAGGGTGAGGTCTGCACTTTGCCGTTACAGGGCACAGACGGTGAGAGCCGCCAAGAAACGCAGGATTAAGAGTCCAAGGTATTGTTGCGGCCAGAGAGTGTGGCTTTCCACTCGCAACCTTCCTCTTACGACAGCTTCTCGTAAGTTGACTCCGCGGTTCATTGGTCCGTTCCGTGTCTCCCAGGTCGTCAATCCTGTCGCTGTGCGACTGCTTCTTCCGCGACATCTTCGTCGCGTCCATCCTGTCTTCCATGTCTCCTGTGTTAAGCCCTTTCTTCGCACCCCCGTTCGTCTTCCCTCCCCCTCCCGTCCTTGTCGAGAGCGCACCTATTTACAAGGTACATAAGATCATGGACATGCGTTCTCGGGGACGGGGTCACCAATACTTAGTGGATTGGGAGGGTTACGGTCCTGAGGAGAGGAGTTGGGTTCCGTCTCGGGACGTGCTGGACCGTTCACTCATCGATGATTTCCTCCGTTGCCGCCAGGATTCCTCCTCGAGTGCGCCAGGAGGCGCTCGGTGAGTGGGGGTACTGTCATGTTTGTCATTTATTATCATGTCTTGTCCCTGTGCTCCCCATTCTATTCGTTTCCCTCTGCTGGTCTTATTTGGTTCTTTCCCTCCTTCTATCCCTCTCTCTCCCCCTCCCTCTCTCACTCTCTCGCTCTCTCTTCTCTCTATCGTTCCGTTCCTGCTCCCAGCTGTTCCTATTCCCTAATCATCATTTAGTCTTCCCACACCTGTTCCCGATCCTTTCCCCTGATTAGAGTCCCTATTTATTCCTTTGTGTTCCGTTCCTGTCCCGTCGGTTCCTTGTTTAGTATTCACCATGCTGTGATTGCGTTTCGCCCTGTCCTGTCGTGTTTTTGCTGTGATTGTGTATCGCCCTGTCCTGTCGTGTTTTTTGCGTGTGAGCAGGTGTCTCTGTCAACTACGGCCTGCGCCTACCCGAAGCGACCTGCAGTCTGTGGCCGCTTCTCCAGTTATTCCCCTCTACAGACTAGAGGATTTCTGTTATTCCCTGTTTGGACTTAAATAAACTCTGTTTCTGTTAAGTCGCTTTTGGGTCCTCTTTCACCTGCATGACAGATATATATATATATATATATATATATATATATATATATATATATATATATATATATATATATATACACAGTGCCTTGCGAAAGTATTCGGCCTCTTGAACTTTGCGACCTTTTGCCACATTTCAGGCTTCAAACATAAAGATATAAAACTGTATTTTTTTGTGAAGAATCAACAACAAGTGGGACACAATCATGAAGTGGAACGACATTTATTGGATATTTAAAACTTTTTTAACAAATCAAAAACTTAAAAATTGGGCGTGCAAAATTATTCAGCCCCTTTACTTTCAGTGCAGCAAACTCTCTCCAGAAATTCAGTGAGGATCTCTGAATGATCCAATGTTGACCTAAATGACTAATGATGATAAATACAATCCACCTGTGTGTAATGAAGTCTCCGTATAAATGCACCTGCACTTTGATAGTCTCAGAGGTCCGTTAAAAGCGCAGAGAGCATCATGAAGAACAAGGAACACACCAGGCAGGTCCGAGATACTATTGTGAAGAAGTTTAAAGCCGGATTTGGATACAAAAAGATTTCCCAAGCTTTAAACATCCCAAGGAGCATTGTGCAAGCGATAATATTGAAATGGAAGGAGTATCAGACCACTGCAAATCTACCAAGACCTGGCTGTCCCTCTAAACTTTCAGCTCATACAAGGAGAAGACTGATCAGAGATGCAGCCATGAGGCCCATGATCACTCTGGATGAACTGCAGAGATCTACAGCTGAGGTGGGAGACTCTGTCCATAGGACAACAATCAGTCGTAAATTGCACAAATCTGGCCTTTATGGAAAAGTGGCAAGAAGAAAGCCATTTCTTAAAGATATCCATAAAAAGTGTTGTTTAAAGTTTGCCACAAGCCACCAGGGAGACACACCAAACATGTGGAAGAAGGTGCTCTGGTCAGATGAAACCAAAATTGAACTTTTTGGCAACAATGAAAAACGTTATGATTGGCGTAAAAGCAACACAGCTCATCACCCTGAACACACCATCCCCACTGTCAAACATGGTGGTGGCAGCATCATGGTTTGGGCCTGCTTTTCTTAAGCAGGGACAGGGAAGATGGTTAAAATTGATGGGAAGATGGATGGAGCCAAATACAGGACCATTCTGGAAGAAAACCTGATGGAGTCTGCAAAAGACCTGAGACTGATCCAAAACATAAAGCAAAATCTACAATGGAATGGTTCAAAAATAAACATAACCAGGTGTTAGAATGGCCAAGTCAAAGTCCAGACCTGAATCCAATCGAGATCTGAGGAAAGAACTGAAAACTGCTGTTCACAAATGCTCTCCATCCAACCTCACTGAGCTCGAGCTGTTTTGCAAGGAGGAATGGGAAAAATGTCAGTCTCTCGATGTGCAAAACTAATAGAGACATACCCCAAGCGACTTACAGCTGTAATCGCAGCAAAAGTTGGCCCTACAAAGTATTAACTTAAGGGGGCTGAATAATTTTGCACGCCCAATTTTTAAGTTTTTGATTTGTTAAAAAAGTTTTAAATATCCAATAAATGTCGTTCCACTTCATGATTGTGTCCCACTTGTTGTTGATTCTTCACAAAAAAATACAGTTTTATATCTTTATGTTTGAAGCCTGAAATGTGGCAAAAGGTCGCAAAGTTCAAGGGGGCCGAATACTTTCGCAAGGCACTGTTTATATATATATATATATACAACAAGTCTGAAGTTTACATACACTTAGGTTGGAATCATTAAAACTCATTTTATATACAACAAGTCTGAAGTTTACATACACTTTGGTTGGAATCATTAAACTCATTTTTCAACCACTCCACACATTTCTTGTTAACAAACTACAGCAAGTCGGTTTGGACATCTACTTTGTGCATGACACAAGTAATGTTTCCAACAATTGTTTACAGACAGATTATTTCACTTATAATTCACTGAATCACAATTCCAGTGGGTCGGAAGTTGACTGTGCCTTTAAAAAGTCTGGAAAATTCCAGAAAATGATGTCATGGCTTTAGAAGCTTCTGATAGGCTAATTGACGTCATTTGAGTCAATTGGAGGTGTACCTGTGGATGTATTTCAAGGCCTACCTTCAAACTAAGTGTCTCTTTGTTTGACATCATGGGAAAATCAAAAGATATCAGCCAAGACCTCAGAAAAACAATTGTAGACCTCCACAAGTCTGGTTCATCCTTGGGAGCAATTTCCAAATGCCTTAAAGTACCACGTTCATCTGTACAAACAATAGTATGCAAGTATAAATCAAATCAAATATATTTGTCACATACACATGGTTAGTAAATGTTACTGCGAGTGTAGAGAAATGCTTGTGCTTCTAGTTCCGACAATGCAGTAATAACCAACAAGTAATCTAACCTAACAATTCAAAAACTATTACCTTGTACACACAAGTGTAAAGGGATGAAGAATATGTACATAAATATCTATGAATGAATGATGGTACAGAACGGCATAGGCAAGATGCAGTAGATGGTATCGAGTACAGTATATGAGATGAGTAATGTAGGGTATGTAAACAAAGTGGCATAGTTTAAAGTGGCTAGTGATACATGTATTACATAAAGATGCAGTAGATGATATAGAGTACAGTATATACATATACATATGAGATGAGTAATGTAGGGTATGTAAACATTATATTAAGTAGCATTGTTTAAAGCTAGTGGCTAGTGATATATTTTCACATCAATTTCCATTATTAAAGTGGCTGAAGTTGAGTCAGTGTGTTGGCAGCAGCCACTCAATGTTAGTGGTGGCTTTTTAACAGTCTGATGGCCTTGAGATAGAACACCATGGGACCACGCAGACGTCATACCGCTCAGGAAGGAGATGCATTCTGTCTCCTAGAGATGAATGTACTTTGGTGCGAAAAGTGCAAATGAATCCCAGAACAACAGCAAAGGACCTTGTGAAGATGCTGGAGGAAACAGGTACAAAAGTATCTATATCCACAGTGAAACGAGTCCTATATCGACATAACCTGATAGGCCGCTCAGCAAGAAAGAAGCCACTGCTCCAAAACCGCCATATAAAAGCCAGACTACGGTTTGCAACTGCACATGGGGACAAAGATCATACTTTTTAGAGTAATGTCCTCTGGTCTCATGAAACAAAAATAGAACTGTTTGGCCATAACGACTATCGTTATGTTTGGAGGAAAAGGGGGATACTTGCAAGCCGAAGAACACCATCCCAACTGTGAAGCACAGGGGTGGCAGCATCATGTTGTGGGGGTGCTTTGCTGCAGGAGGGACTGGTGCCCTTCACAAAATAGATGGCATCATGAGGGTGCAAAATTATGTGGATATATTGAAGAAACATCTCAAGACATCAGTCAGGTAGGTAAAGCTTGGTCGCAAAAGGGTCTTCCAAATGGACAATGACCCCAAGCATACTTCCAAAGTTGTGGCAAAATATCTTAAGGACAACAAAGTCAAGGTATTGGAGTGGCATCACAAAGCCCTGACCTCAATCTTATAGAACATTTGTGGGCAGAACTGAAAAAGCGTGTGCAAGCAAGGAGGCCTACAAACCTGACTCAGTTACACAGCTCTGTCAGGAGGAATGGGCCAAAATTCACCCAATTTATTGTGGGAAGCTTTTGGAAGGCTAACCCGAAACGTTTGACCCAAGTTAAACAATTTAAGGCAATGCTACCAAATACTAATTGAGTGTATTTCTGACCCACTGGGAATGTGATGAAAGAAATAAAAGCTGAAATAAATTATTCTCTCTACTATTATTCTGACATTCTTAAAATAAAGTGGTGATCCTAACTGACCTAAGACAGGGCATTTTTACTAGGATTAAATGTCAGGAGTTTAAATGTATTTGGCCACGGTGTATGTAAACCTCCGACTTCAAATGTATATACATTTGATCATCAGAGGCCAAATGCTTGCTGGCTTCCCTTGCATTCAATGCTACGGGTGCAAAAATGCCATACTCTTTTTGACCAGACAGCATCAGATAGATGTGATACACATACTGAGACTGTTTCACTCGATCGGATGTTTTCTCCGGTGAGATACATTGAGCTTTTTGTGAATTGAATGAACATGATGAAACACAGAGAGACAAAAGATAAATGCTGAAAAAAAAGCGTTACATTTTTGGTGGAAGCCTGGCTTCCCTTGGCATCCATTAATACTTGCCACTGACAATGGCTACATTGGTTGCTGCCACATTGAGATGCAGTGCCTTCGTCAGCGAACCATCAAGTCAAAGACAGCTCAGTCATATCGTATTTACATTCAATTACTTCAGTTGCAGAGCCAGATAGTTTCTCTGAATGAAGGAACACACTTGTGTGCCTCACTATGTGTCTCACTGTGTGCATCATACCCACTTCGTGATGTTTGACTGCCGGTCAATGACTGCCATAGGCCAAAGAGTGAAGTGCGTATTAAATGATTCTTATTATGACAGCCGTGTAACTCAAGATAGTGTGTGTGCTGTGCGTAGAGAGAGCGAAGTGAATATGGAGAGTACCAGGTGATTGAAATTCCTACCGATAATGTAAATGTCACAACTATGAATCTGATCTGAAATGTTTCGGTCTGTTTGAAATTCCACTCTGTTTTTCAGTTACAGTATCTCATTGCTGATATATAGCACCGTGTATTGATGTGTATTGAAATGCATATTGATATTTTGTCTGTGTAAAAAAAAAATCCATTTTAATATTAATCCCTCCTACAAGCACTTTATATGCCTATTTATCAAATATGAGTAATTTGTATATGGCTAGAGATGAAAAGGAATCGATTAAACTGCTGTGAAAATCAGAGCCAAATACACGAAAACTGTTTTCAGGAAAACAGCTTGAATGAGATTAATTAGAGATTAAAGCCCTTGATTCAAGCTGTTTTTGATAGAAACTGTAATCATTCCTTCTCTGTGAGAACATTTTCAAATGCTTTTTGAAATAAAGGATAAACACCTCAGCCTTGTTTAAAAAACTAACCTGTCCAACTTTATGATTGAAACTAGGGTCACAGTAGCTAGCACTTTGAAAGCATCTGCCTCTCGCTCGCTCTCTCACTCGCGCTCTCTCTCTCCCTCTCTCTCTCTCCCTCTCTCTCGCTCCCTCTCTCTCTCTCCCACTCTCTCTCTCCCTCTCTCTCGCTCCCTCTCTCTCTTGCTCTCTTTCTCATTCTTCCCTCTCTGCCTCTCTTTTATCCCCTTTTCAGTTTCTTTTGGTCTCCTACGCTCCTTTCTCCCCATTATCCAGTCCCACTCTTTCTCTCACTTCCTGATTTAATAATTTCATAGACTGACACAAGCTCAGTCCCTAAAAGAAACCATTGAGAATAGGATAAGTGCCTACCGTACCCTTTCTCCTCTCTCCTCTGTCCTTCTCCTTCCCTCTCTCCTCATATTTTGAATGAATTCATCCCCCACCCCACCCAGCTCAGAAGGGATTCCAGTTGTTGAATTAATGTGACCTTAATGAAACCCTTGCAGCTCTATCCTCTATTTCTCCTAACTTTACCATAGGTGACTGAGTCATGATGTGATGTAAGAGAGGGAGGACCATCTGACCACAGTCTCCAGGCTGGGAATGGCCTTCATGTTGTAACTATAATGTATCTATTATGTACTTATGTTGGGTTTTAAGTTATGCTGATTGTGCCATTTTTGGTATTTTTATTTAACCTTTATTTAACTAGGCAAGTGACATTTGGGACATTTGCTATTTTCTTGATGGCACATGACCTGTTCCTATGTCTTGTTGGAGAATCGTCCAGGTACTGTATGTTGTTAAAGGGTGAAGAAGTTATAATGATCAGGCTGACAGCCTTTGTGAATAATGTAGTGGTGAGTGGGTAACTTCAATGAAGAGGGATTGGTGAGCATGAAAGTTGGGTTAAGAGATGGGTGAAGGGTAATTGTGTGTGTGTGTGTGTGTGTGTGTGTGTGTGTGTGTGTGTGTGTGTGTGTGTGTGTGTGTGTGTGTGTGTGTGCGTGCGTGCGTGCGTGCGTGCGTGCGTGCGTGCGTGCGTGCGTGCGTGCGTGCGTGCGTGCGTGCGTGCGTGCGCGCGCTCCCACATAGTGCGCTAAGCTAATTCTAATACATAGCAGCCACGGGACTGGCGGTTCACGCCACCACACACTGCCTTTATGGATATGACTCATACATTAATTATCATCATTATCTCATAAATGTTATGAGGCACTTGATCAGACATTCACCCAAACAAGCACTCAAACTTTCACATGACAAGCAATTTAATTGCATCACAGACACACACACAGACAGACAGACAGACTCCCCTACAGGCCCAAACAGCTTCACTTTTTAGAAGTGCTGTGAATATTTATTTTGTGTCACTCAGTCTGTGTGTGATAATCAGATGGAAGCAGATTGAAAACACAGTTGTAGGCTTCTCTAATTGATTCAAATCACAAAAGTGTGTGTGAACGTGCGCACATGTGCGTGAGTGTGTTCATTCATGTGTGAAGCTATCCATAAGTGTTACCGAACAACACCTTTTATCCCCCAAGTGTTAAAACTCCTAAATGAGATGTTGGTTTGGCAACACTTTATTTTAAGGGTCCGTAATAAACAATTTATGAAGCATGTGTTCACCATTTATTAATCATTACTCCCACGTTAATAAACAATTTACTAATCATTGGTAAAGTATTGTTGCAGGCCCTAATCTAAAGTGAGCACTATTTATGCTTCATAAATACTAAATGTTTTGAGTGACCAGTGTAATTGAAACTATTAGATCAGGTTGAAGCTTCTCACAAAAAGATGTGCATGCTATTGGTAGACATTCTGCAGTACCTGGTAAAAGAATAATCACACAACTCAGGATGTTTAAGGAAATATGTATACATTTATGAACAACTAGCTTACTAAGATGAGTAATGATTAATAAATGGTGAACATACTGTTTGTAAATACCTTAAACGGTTTGTAATCCCGTACTTTTCCCAAACACTTACACACTTTGCTTCTTCTTGGTCTGCAGTTAAAAACCAGGTCTGCTTTGACCAGTCAGACAAACACACTAAGAAAATGACTACCACACACTCACAAAGGATTCCATTTCTATTTTACTTTGATCGGAAACAGAAATCATTTAATTTTGTACGTTGGCTGTCCCCCTGGGAATATCGATGCCACAATAAACTCCATCAAATAACACCAAACTCTTTCCACTGGAGTTAGACGTGATTACCCAGGCAACATCAACATTTTATTGAAGATATTTTTTTAAATATATATATTTTTTAAACATCAGTTCAACGCTTGAGTAGGGTTGAGATCAGAGGACCTCGTAGTAGTCGAGATGGTGGGTTCACCATGAATAAGAGGGAGGGGTTATAACAACAGATCACATCAACATACTGTAGGTACAACAACACTTAGTTCAAATGAGTCCCATGCCTTTAAAAGTAAGGTTGTTTAGTCCATTGATCTATGCCTAGGAATCCCTCAACATATCTTCATTTAGCCTACATCCCAACATTACACATTTCTGTATTTTAATACTGTGTCAAGGAAAACACAAGATCACAAGATAGGTTTTTCCTCTTTGGTTAATGACAACAAAAACAGAACATACAGGTATTTATTTACGTATATGCACAATGTATACACAAATATAGATTTTGTATGTGGTGTATGTTGTTTGTTTTGGGGGGGACTGGCTGTTGCTGATAATATAGTATTAGCTCAGTTGTTCTCTTCTAGTGTTACTAGTTTAAGTTTTTGTGAGGCAGGTATTGTCTTTCCTCTCTCTGTTCTTCCTGTTTCCTATTTCCCTGTTTCCTGGCAGCATGAGTCTCACCCTGGAACTACTGAGCATGCTCCAGCACTGGAACCCCCGTTCCAAGTGTTTCCCTACCAAAACAAGATGGAGATGGGAAATCTAATAAAAACCCAGCACATTCCACTAGGATTATGGGAGATTGAGTCCTTACAGGCTCACAGCCTCACACACAGCTGATGCTCTCATCTTTGTCCCTGGTTGCCTTGTGTTTGTGTGAGTTTGATTTGGTCCTCACAAGGTTTCGTAGGGAGTCCCTGGGTCCTCCACTGCTGTGGATCCCATTCCTGAGGGACCCCATTTCCTCCAGGGGCATGTGGGTGGAGTTGTAGGCCAGCGGAGGGATGGTGTTAACCAGTATGAGCTGCAGAGGCTTCCTCTCCGGGCTGTACTGGCAGCGTACGTAGCGGGAGAAGGCTGCACGGTACGTCTTGTTGAACAAAGTGTACACCAGAGGGTTGATGGCTGAGGAGAGGTATCCCACCCACACAAACACATTCAGCAGCCCCCCCATCACCCCCGGATCACAGTTCACAGGGTCGCACACCACCGCCAACACATTGGTGATGAAGAAGGGACACCACATGACCACGAACAGGAAGAATACCATTCCCAGGACCTTGGAGGCCTTCTGCTCGTTGCTGATTGACTGCATGGTGCGACGCCCGTACCGCGGGTCCACACCGACCCCACCGACCCCTCCTCCTACCCCTCCCGTGTCACGGCTGAGCGAACGCCTGAAGAAGAGCTTCTCTGAGGAGAGTGAGCCCTGCGGGAGGAAGCCCAGGGTCAGGGTGGCGATCCTCTTCGGCCGGGGCACCAGCTGGTCCAGGCAAAGGGTAGCCTCGTTCTGCAGGGCGCTGATGGTGAGGAAGTAGGTGACCACCATGATGGTGAGGGGGATGAAGAAGGCCACGAAGGAGCCCACCAGGACAAAACTGTCGTCTGTCAACAGGCAGCTGCCCTTTTTAAACACCTTGGTGTGGTCCCGCAGGCCTAGGACGGGGATGGGCATGGAGATACCTACAGAAAGACACAGAGGAGAGAGAGGTTAGTTTAGTATGAGGTGTGTGTGTGTGTGTGTGTGTGTGTGTGTGTGTGTGTGTGTGTGTGTGTGTGTGTGTGTGTGTGTGTGTGTGTGTGTGTGTGTGTGTGTGTGTGTGTGTGTGTGTGTGTGTGTGTGTGTGTGTGTGTGTGTGTGTGTGTGTGTGTGTGTGTGCTTACATGTGTGTGTATGTGTGTTCCACTTCTTATTTAAGATTTCAAATTGAAAAAGTAAAAGCAATTTTGTACAGCTTGTCTCTGCCTAAACGGCAAATAGCACTGTGGCACTTCAAGATTGTGCCAGTAATATCAAAACGCCTGGCCCTATAATGTACAGATCATTCTACGGGCAAAGCACACCTGTTGCTCATTCCCACCATAAATCAATCCACCACGGCAGGATCCTCTGGCATCAATAATGCAATAGTCCTCATATCACCACTGTGTGCCCACCAGGACAGATAAACCCTGCAATTTCCCCTCACAGGCCCAGCATTAGTGTCATTAGTGTCCAATAACTGGATTTGTGAGGGAGAAGGACAGAAGCATCTGGAGCCATTCACTAAGGCTTTCATCCCCACATGCAAAGACTAATAACCTTAGGGAGGGAGTGCAACTGGTCTGAAACTGATGGCCATTTTGGGGCTTAGACCAGGAAAATAAACGGGGACGGTTGCCAGAACCAGCTCCAATTAACATCACATCGCTTTAGGCTTTGGTAACAGATTCAATGATTTACAACCTCACATTTGCAAGGGCATTAGCCTATTTCCCCAATTCTGTCTGGTCTGGCATCTAGATCTGAAGGAATTCAATAGTTCCTCGTTTTTTCACCATTTTACTACAGACCTGTCAAATTTAAGAGGCAAACATCCATCAACACGCCTGCCGAATTCTGAAATTAAATAGACATTTAGTCTCTCTTTCTCTTCCCCCTGACAATCTCCTTCCTCTAAAGATAGAGGAGCTTGGAGAGAGAAAGGTGAAGTTTTTCTTTGAATTTATGTTTTCTTAACCACTATTTTTTGGCTGGCTTAGAGAAAATGCAGAAATGCAATTTCGTCAAGAGTATTAGCAAGTTGAGAAAGATAATTCTTATTGTGTGTGGGTTAGGATGTGGAAGCAGTTGAAAGACTCAAGACAAAATTTTGTTACCAGATGGCCTTGGAACCCTGAATCAATCATATGACTGAAGTCCAACATTTCTTAATGTAAGCCTTTGTTTATGTTCCTGTATCTTTACTTCATTCTTCCCAAGTATTACAGGTTGTTTGGACTAGCTTCACATTGCCCTGGGTGTGTGTTCAGTGGTTCCCTGGGTGTGTGTTCAGTGGTTCCCTGGGTGTGTGGTCAGTGGTTCCCTGGGTGTGTGTTCAGTGGTTCCCTGGGTGTGTGTTCAGTGGTTCCCTGGGTGTGTGTTCAGTGGTTCCCTGGGTGTGTGTTCAGGGGTTCCCTGGGTGTGTGTTCAGGGGTTCCCTGGGTGTGTGTTCAGTGGTTCCCTGGGTGTGTGTTCAGTGGTTCCCTGGGTGTGTGTTCAGGGGTTCCCTGGGTGTGAGTTCAGTGGTTCCCTGGGTGTGTGTTCAGTGGTTCCCTGGGTGTGTGTTCAGTGGTTCCCTGGGTGTGTGTTCAGGGGTTCCCTGGGTGTGAGTTCAGTGGTTTCCGTAAAGCAGAGCAGCAGCAGCACCACTGGCCCAGCAGTTGGAGACAGGCCAAAGAACACATACCTGATCCAGGCATCTCAACCATCTCTGCCATGTTTCCACACTAACACGTCAACACGAGAACCACAGATACACTGAGCTCCGGGTTAGAGATCACACTAGACACAGACCTAGGATCAGCTCACCCTTCCCAGAACTTGAGCTTAACCTCAGGAAGAAGAAATGCTAGGAGGATAAATTTATTCCAATAAATACAGCTCAGCTAATTATCCCTCCATGTTTGCACAAAATCTTTCTGTGGCAGTTACATTGACATTGAACTGCTGATGCCAACATGCACATTGTTATGCCTTTGGTAATTGCGTGTTTCTTTGCTGAAACTATACCCAGTGTGTCTGAAGAGAGACATACAGCTCCAGGGAAGACACATCACAACATGACAGAAATACAGGAAGTTGTAGGAAGCTCCTGAATGATTTAATAGAAAGAGAAAGACTGCAGGTTACAAAGACCAAAGAGTATTATTATTTAATTGAGATTTGCAGTCTTACAAAAATGATTGGTTGATATGAAACGTTTTTTATGTCATGGTCATGGCCCAGGAACTTTCCTTGGTCATGGCGATTAGAGGTGTGTGTCAGTGTGAGGGTGTTTGTGTGTGTGTCTGGCTTTGTTTGTGCGTAATGTGTGTACGTGCGTGCACATTCGTTGTACAGGATGAGGTGTGTACGTGTAGACGTGTGGTCTGAGGATAGGTGGGATTTTGTAAGGTAAGAGTGGTAGGAGTCTTGTAAATAGGCTGGGCAGTAGCAGCACTGTGTTCCAGGGTTTGTTTAACAGCATACATCATCTCAGTTCTGTGTAACATCAGCTACTCTTCAGCTTCTATTTCTCTTCTCTCTTTCTTGGTCTGCCGTGTACAGATGGACGAGAGGAGAGGGGGATGATACATAACATGAAGATAAGCAGCAGTGACATAATCTTATTTAATTTGCAGGCAGCAGCGTATCATATGATAACTTTCCGCCTGGGGCCTGGAACCTGTGGAATGGTGAGTCATATCAGGGGTTCATTCCTCCCCACGTTGTGTGTTGTCTCTCTCTGCTTCCCTGGTTCTATGTGACAATGTCTCTCCCTGCCTACCTGGGTCTCTACACAGCATGACTGGATCATTAGTGGTGGTATTGAGACATTGGTTTGAAGCAATGGAAAGGAGCCACACAAGTCTGACAGGCAGTTTTTATTTATGATCTGATTTACGTTTATATACAAATTTACGTCTGGTTATTTGAACCCTAAATGTTGATGAAACGTCTACAGCAGGGGATGTCTCATTTTAGCAGCAGCTTCAGCATCGATACAGAAATATTTGGGTGTGCTGGCTTTCACGCAACATACAGTGGGAAGAAAAAGTATGTGAACCCTTTAGAATTACCTGGATTTCTGCATAAATTGGTCATAATATTTTGTCTGATCTTCATCTAAGTCACAACAATAGACTAACACAGTCTGCTTAAACTAAAAACGCAAACAATTATAATTGTTCATCTCTCTTATATAAACATTCACAGCGCAGGTTGGAAAAAGTATGGGAACCCTTGGATTTAATAACAGGTTGACCCTCCTTTGGCAGCAATAACCTCATACAAACGTTTTCTGTAGTTGCGGATCAGACCTGCACGGTCAGAAGGAATTTTGGACCATTCAACTTTACGAAACAGTTTAGGTTCCACAATATCCTTGGGGGGTCAGGTGTGAACCGCTCTCTTGAGGTCATGCCACAGCATCTCAATCAGGTTGAGGTCAGGACTGACTGGGCCACTCCAGAAGGCGTATTTTCTTCTGTCGAAGCCATTCTGTTGCGTCACCTAATTTGTGTTGAGCTTTAATTGGCGGACAGATAGCCTTACATTATTCTGCAAAATGTCTTGATAAACTTGGGGATTCCTTTTTCTGTAGATGCAAGCAAGCTGTCCAGGCCCTGAGGCAGCAAAGCAGTCCTAAACCATGATAATAGTTTACAGTTGGGATGATGTTGGTGTGCTGTGCCTTTTTTTCTCCACACCCAGTGCTGTGTGTTCCTTCCAAACAACACAACTTTAGTTTCATCTGTCATTTACATTTACATTTAAGTCATTTAGCAGACGCTCTTATC
Source organism: Oncorhynchus gorbuscha (assembly GCF_021184085.1). Classification (NCBI taxonomy): domain Eukaryota; kingdom Metazoa; phylum Chordata; class Actinopteri; order Salmoniformes; family Salmonidae; genus Oncorhynchus; species Oncorhynchus gorbuscha. Next base: position 96,736,183 of record NC_060173.1, read on the forward strand.
CAGAGCGACTTACAAATTGGTGCATTCACCTTATGACATCCAGTGGAACAGTCACCAATGTCCAGAGAATATTTTGCCAGTAGCACCGTGGAACATCAGGAGCTCTTTTGTGAACTTCAGACGTGCAGCAATGTTTTTTTTTGGACAGCAGTGGCTTCTTCCATGGTGTCCTCCCATGAACACCATTCTTGTTTAGTGTTTTACGTATTGTAGACTTGTCAACAAAGATGTTAGCATCTTCCAGAGATCGCTGTAAGTCTTTAGCTGACACTCTAGGTTTCTTCTTAACCTCATTGAGCATTCTGAGCTGTGTTCTTGCAGTCATCTTTGCAGGACGGCCAATCCTAGGGAGAGTAGCAACAGTCCTGAACTTCCTCCATTTATAGACAGTTTGTCTTACTGTGGACTGATGAACATCAAGGCCTTTAGAGATACTTTGTAACCCTTTCCAGCTTTATGCAAGTCAACAAATCTTAAACTTAGGTCTTCTGAGATCTCTTTTGTTCGAGGAATGGTTCACATCAGTCAATGCTTCTTGTGAAGTGTTTTTTATAGGGCAAGGCAGCTTTAACATCTTCTGTCATGTTTTGTCATTTATTATCTTGTCTTGTCCCTGTGCTTCCCATTCTATTCGTTTCCCTCTGCTGGTCTTATTAGGTTCTTTCCCTCTTTCTATCCCTCTCTCTCCCCCTCCCACTCTCACTCTCTCGCTCTCTCTTCTCTCTATCGTTCCGTTCCTGCTCCCAGCTGTTCCTATTCCCCTAATCAATCATTTAGTCTTCCCACACCTGTTCCCGATCCTTTCCCCTGATTAGAGTCCCTATTTCTTCCTTTGTGTTCCGTTCCTGTCCTGTCGGTTCCTTGTTTAGTATTCACCGTGCTGTGTTTGTGTATCGCCCTGTCGTGTCGTGTTTTCCTCAGATGCTGCGTGGTGAGCAGGTGTCTGAGTCTGTCTGGTTCAAGTGCCTTCCCGAGGCAACCTGCTGTTCACCTGCTGTTCAAGTTCGAGTCTCCAGTTTGTCCTCGTCATATCGAGTGAAAGTTGTGTTTTTTTGTTTGTATTTACTTTACTGGATTAAAGACTCTGTTTTCGCCAAGTCGCTTTTGGGTCCTCTTTCACCTCCATGACAGAAGGAACCGACCAAGGAATGGACCCAGCGACTTCAGACGCTCGTTACACTGCCGTCGAGATCCAAGGAGCCATGCTCGGCAGACACGAGCAGGAATTGTCTGCTGCTCGCCATGCCGTGGAGAACCTGGCCGCTCAGGTTTCCGACCTCTCTGGACAGTTCCAGAGTCTACGTCTCGTGCCACCTGTTACTTCCTGGCCTGTCGAGCCTCCAGAACCTAGGGTTAATAACCCACCTTGCTACTCCGGGCAGCCCACTGAGTGCCGCTCCTTTCTCACGCAGTGTGAGATTGTGTTCTCTCTCCAACCCAACACATACTCTAGAGAGAGAGCTCGGGTTGCTTACGTCATTTCACTCCTTACTGGCCGGGCTCGAGAATGGGGCACAGCTATCTGGGAGGCAAGGGCTGATTGCTCTAACAAGTTCCAGAACTTTAAAGAGGAGATGATTCGGGTTTTTGACCGTTCAGTTTTTGGTAGGGAGGCTTCTAGGGCCCTGGCTTCCTTATGCCAAGGTGAACGGTCCATAACGGATTATTCTATTGAGTTTCGCACTCTTGCTGCCTCTAGTGAGTGGAACGAGCCGGCGCTGCTCGCTCGTTTTCTGGAGGGACTCCACGCAGTGGTTAAGGATGAGATTCTCTCCCGGGAGGTTCCTTCAGATGTGGACTCTTTGATTGCTCTCGCCATCCGCATAGAACGACGGGTAGATCTTCGTCACCGGGCTCGTGGAAGAGAGCTCGCATCAACGGTGTTTCCCTGCTCCGCATCGCAACCATCTCCCTCCTCTGGCTCAGAGTCTGAGCCCATGCAGCTGGGAGGGATTCGCATCTCGACTAAGGAGAGGGAACGGAGGATCACCAACCGCCTGTGCCTCTATTGCGGAGTTGCTGGACATTTTGTTAATTCATGTCCAGTAAAAGCCAGAGCTCATCTGTAAGCGGAGGGCTACAGGTGAGCGCAACTACTCAAGTCTCTCCATCAAGATCCTGTACTACTTTGTCGGTCCATCTACGCTGGACCGGTTCGGGTGCTACATGTAGTGCCTTGATAGACTCTGGGGCTGAGGGTTGTTTCATGGACGAAGCATGGGTTCGGAAACATGACATTCCTTTCAGAGAGTTAGAGAAGCCTACGCCCATGTTCGCCTTAGATGGTAGTCATCTTCCCAGTATCAGATTTGAGACACTACCTTTAACCCTCACAGTATCTGGTAACCACAGTGAGACTATTTCTTTTTTGATTTTTCGTTCACCGTTTACACCTGTTGTTTTGGGTCATCCCTGGCTAGTATGTCATAATCCTTCTATTAATTGGTCTAGTAATTCTATCCTATCCTGGAACGTTTCTTGTCATGTGAAGTGTTTAATGTCTGCCATCCCTCCCGTTTCTTCTGTCCCTACTTCTCAGGAGGAACCTGGCGATTTGACAGGAGTGCCCCGGAGGAATATCATGATCTGCGCACGGTCTTCAGTCGGTCCCGAGCCAACTCCCTTCCTCCTCACCGGTCGTATGATTGTAGTATTGATCTCCTTCCGGGGACCACTCCTCCTCGGGGTAGACTATACTCTCTGTCGGCTCCCGAACGTAAGGCTCTCGAGGATTATTTGTCTGTGTCTCTTGACGCCGGTACCATAGTGCCTTCTTCCTCTCCGGCCGGGGCGGGGTTCTTTTTTGTTAAGAAGAAGGACGGTACTCTGCGCCCCTGCGTGGATTATCGAGGGCTGAATGACATAACGGTTAAGAATCGTTATCCGCTTCCCCTTATGTCATCAGCCTTCGAGATTCTGCAGGGAGCCAGGTGCTTTACTAAGTTGGACCTTCGTAACGCTTACCATCTCGTGCGCATCAGAGAGGGGGACGAGTGGAAAACGGCGTTTAACACTCCGTTAGGGCATTTTGAGTACCGGGTTCTGCCGTTTGGTCTCGCCAATGCGCCAGCTGTTTTTCAGGCATTAGTTAATGATGTTCTGAGAGACATGCTGAACATCTTTGTTTTTGTCTATCTTGACGATATCCTGATTTTTTCTCCGTCACTCGAGATTCATGTTCAGCACGTTCGACGTGTTCTACAGCGCCTTTTAGAGAATTGTCTCTACGTAAAGTCTGAGAAGTGCTCTTTTCATGTCTCCTCCGTTACTTTTCTCGGTTCCGTTATTTCCGCTGAAGGCATTCAGATGGATTCCGCTAAGGTCCAAGCTGTCAGTGATTGGCCCGTTCCAAGGTCACGTGTCGAGTTGCAGCGCTTTTTAGGTTTCGCTAATTTCTATCGGCGTTTCATTCGTAATTTCGGTCAAGTTGCTGCCCCTCTCACAGCTCTTACTTCTGTCAAGACGTGTTTTAAGTGGTCCGGTTCCGCCCAGGGAGCTTTTGATCTTCTAAAAGAACGTTTTACGTCCGCTCCTATCCTCGTTACTCCTGACGTCACTAGACAATTCATTGTCGAGGTTGACGCTTCAGAGGTAGGCGTGGGAGCCATTCTATCCCAGCGCTTCCAGTCTGACGATAAGGTTCATCCTTGCGCTTATTTTTCTCATCGCCTGTCGCCATCTGAGCGCAACTATGATGTGGGTAACCGTGAACTGCTCGCCATCCGCTTAGCCCTAGGCGAATGGCGACAGTGGTTGGAGGGGGCGACCGTTCCTTTTGTCGTTTGGACAGACCATAAGAACCTTGAGTACATCCGTTCTGCCAAACGACTTAATGCCCGTCAAGCTCGTTGGGCGTTGTTTTTCGCTCGTTTCGAGTTTGTGATTTCTTACCGTCCGGGTAGCAAGAACACCAAGCCTGATGCCTTATCCCGTCTGTTTAGTTCTTCTGTGGCTTCTACTGATCCCGAGGGGATTCTTCCTTATGGGCGTGTTGTCGGGTTAACAGTCTGGGGAATTGAAAGACAGGTTAAGCAAGCACTCACGCACACTGCGTCGCCGCGCGCTTGTCCTAGTAACCTCCTTTTCGTTCCTGTTTCCACTCGTCTGGCTGTTCTTCAGTGGGCTCACTCTGCCAAGTTAGCTGGTCATCCCGGTGTTCGAGGCACTCTTGCGTCTATTCGCCAGCGCTTTTGGTGGCCGACTCAGGAGCGTGACACGCGCCGTTTCGTGGCTGCTTGTTCGGACTGCGCGCAGACTAAGTCGGGTAACTCTCCTCCTGCCGGTCGTCTCAGACCGCTCCCCATTCCTTCTCGACCATGGTCTCACATCGCCCTAGACTTCATTACCGGTCTGCCTTTGTCTGCGGGGAAGACTGTGATTCTTACGGTTGTCGATAGGTTCTCTAAGGCGGCACATTTCATTCCCCTCGCTAAACTTCCTTCCGCTAAGGAGACGGCACAAATCATTATCGAGAATGTATTCAGAATTCATGGCCTCCCGTTAGACGCCGTTTCAGACAGAGGCCCGCAATTCACGTCACAGTTTTGGAGGGAGTTCTGTCGTTTGATTGGTGCGTCCGTCAGTCTCTCTTCCGGGTTTCATCCCCAGTCTAACGGTCAAGCAGAGAGGGCCAATCAGACGATTGGTCGCATACTACGCAGCCTTTCTTTCAGAAACCCTGCGTCTTGGGCAGAACAGCTCCCCTGGGCAGAATACGCTCACAATTCGCTTCCTTCGTCTGCTACCGGGTTATCTCCGTTTCAGAGTAGTCTGGGTTACCAGCCTCCTCTGTTCTCATCCCAGCTTGCCGAGTCCAGCGTTCCCTCCGCTCAAGCGTTTGTCCAACGTTGTGAGCGCACCTGGAGGAGGGTGAGGTCTGCACTTTGCCGTTACAGGGCACAGACTGTGAGAGCCGCCAATAAACGCAGGATTAAGAGTCCAAGGTATTGTTGCGGCCAGAGAGTGTGGCTTTCCACTCGCAACCTTCCTCTTACGACAGCTTCTCGTAAGTTGACTCCGCGGTTCATTGGTCCGTTCCGTGTCTCCCAGGTCGTCAATCCTGTCGCTGTGCGACTGCTTCTTCCGCGACATCTTCGTCGCGTCCATCCTGTCTTCCATGTCTCCTGTGTCAAGCCCTTTCTTCGCACCCCCGTTCGTCTTCCCTCCCCCCTCCCGTCCTTGTCGAGAGCGCACCTATTTACAAGGTACATAAGATCATGGACATGCGTTCTCGGGGACGGGGTCACCAATACTTAGTGGATTGGGAGGGTTACGGTCCTGAGGAGAGGAGTTGGGTTCCGTCTCGGGACGTGCTGGACCGTTCACTCATTGATGATTTCCTCCGTTGCCGCCAGGATTCCTCCTCGAGTGCGCCAGGAGGCGCTCGGTGAGTGGGGGGTACTGTCATGTTTTGTCATTTATTATCTTGTCTTGTCCCTGTGCTTCCCATTCTATTCGTTTCCCTCTGCTGGTCTTATTAGGTTCTTTCCCTCTTTCTATCCCTCTCTCTCCCCCTCCCACTCTCACTCTCTCGCTCTCTCTTCTCTCTATCGTTCCGTTCCTGCTCCCAGCTGTTCCTATTCCCCTAATCAATCATTTAGTCTTCCCACACCTGTTCCCGATCCTTTCCCCTGATTAGAGTCCCTATTTCTTCCTTTGTGTTCCGTTCCTGTCCTGTCGGTTCCTTGTTTAGTATTCACCGTGCTGTGTTTGTGTATCGCCCTGTCGTGTCGTGTTTTCCTCAGATGCTGCGTGGTGAGCAGGTGTCTGAGTCTGTCTGGTTCAAGTGCCTTCCCGAGGCAACCTGCTGTTCACCTGCTGTTCAAGTTCGAGTCTCCAGTTTGTCCTCGTCATATCGAGTGAAAGTTGTGTTTTTTTGTTTGTATTTACTTTACTGGATTAAAGACTCTGTTTTCGCCAAGTCGCTTTTGGGTCCTCTTTCACCTCCATGACATCTTCAATCTCGTCTCATTGACTGGACTCCAGGTTAGCTGACTCCTGACTGCAATTATCTTTTGGAGAAGTCATTAGCCTAGGGGTTTACACACTTTTTCCAACCTACACTGTGCATGTTTAAATTATGTATTCAATATAGACAAGAGAAATACAATAATTTGTGTGTTATTAGTTTAAGCACACTGTGTTTGTCTATTGTTGTGACTTAGATGAAGATCAGATCAAATTCTATGTCAAATTTATGCAGAAATCCAGGTAATTCCAAAGGGTTCATATACTTGTTCTTGCCACTGTACATGACACATGTTCGTTCTGTATGGAGCTAAGTCTGACGGCTTGATGCATTAGTGGCTCAATCATTTCCTTTTCATGCTAGGCCATTGACTTGATCAGCTGGATATCAACTAGGCCATTATAAAGTCCTGATTGTTCAGTCGCCTTGGCTTTTACACTAAATAATATAGACCTTGAAACTCAAATTACAGTTACTTATGAGTCATTCTCCTTTCATTCCCTCATTCACAGCCTCCATCCCTCCTTTGCTCTCACCCCACGGCGCCTGTTGCCTTGCCCATATCCAACAGTAAAATGTTCAAATGTGGGGAGTTTTACAAAGACTTGGTTCTAAATATGCCCCTCCCCCAACGACCACACTTTTTTATATGAACAAATACAGACACATGGTCTCTGTCTGTCTCTCTCAAGGGAGCAGCATACACACTACCATTCAAAATTTTGGGGTCACTTAGAAATAGCATTGTTTTTAAAAGAAAAGCAATTTTTTTGGTCCATTAAAATAACATCAAATTGATCAGAAATACAGTGTCAACATTGTTAATGTTGTAGACAAGCTACTATTGTAGCTTGAAACAGCAGATTTTTTATGGAATATCTACATAGGTGTACAGAGGCCCATAATCAGCAACCATCACTCCTGTATTCCAATGGCACATTATGTTAACTAATCCAAGTTTATAATTTTAAAAGGCTAATTTATCATTACAAAACCCTTTTGCAGTTATGTTAGCACAGCTGAACACTGTTGTACTAATTAAAGACGCAATAAAACTGGCCTTCTTTGGACTAGTTGAGTGTCTGGAGCATCAGCATTTGTGGGTTCGATTACAGGCTGCCAGTTGAATGAAGACTTGTGAGGCGTCTGTTTCTCAAACTAGACACTCTAATGTACTTGTCCTCTTGCTCAGTTGTGCACCGGGGCCTCCCACTCCTCTTTCTATTCTGGTTAGAGACAGTTTGCGCAGTTCTGTGAAGGGAGTAGTACACAGCGTTGTACGAGATCTTCAGTTTCTTGGCAATTTCTCGCATGGAATAGCCTTCATTTCTCAGAACAAGAATAGACTGACGAGTTTCAGAAGTAAGTTATTTCTTTCTTGCCATTTTGAGCCTGTAATCGAACCCACAAATGCTGATGCTCCAGACACTCAACTAGTCCAAAGAAGGTCCGTTTCATTGCTTCTTTGATCAGAAAAAGTTTTTAGCTGTGCTAACAATTGCAAAAGGGTTTTCTAATGATCAATTAGCCTTTATAAATTTATAAACTTGGATTAGCGAACACAACCTGCCATTGGAACACAGGAGTGATGGTTGCTGATAATGGGTATCTGTACGCCTATGTAGATATTCCATTAAAAATAGCTGTTTCCAGCGACAATAGTCATTTACAACATGAACAATGTCTACACTGTATTTCTGATCAATTCGATGTTATTTTAATTGACATAAAATGTGTTTTTCTTTCAAAAAACAAGGACATTTCTAAGTGACCCCATACTTTTGAATGGTAGTGTACTTGTACAGGCTTTTCTTCCTGTTTCTTACCCACAGAGATGGTCCAGACAGCCATGATCTTGAGGCGGGCCTTGGTTCGGGAGTTGAAGCGGCTGTGGTGGAGGGGGTTTCTGATGGCGATGTAGCGGTCCAGAGAGATAGCACACAGGTGCATAATGGAGGCTGTGGAGAACAGCACATCCAGATAGATCCAGACAGGGCACAGCTCAGAGGGCAGGGGCCACCAGTAGTCTGTATGGGGGAACACAGAGAAAACAATGAACTCCGGAGAAGAAAAAATATATATATATATTTTTGCAGGGGAATTAAACACAGATTACACAAGGCTGTCTTGTAATGGGAATACCAGTTACACAATATACAGTATGTGAGACTTTTAACACAGGTTTGTTTTTATGAAATCGGAGTTGGTTGTAAAACAAATTTGCAGTGGCATTGTGACATTTTTACAGAGTTGTTGGGAAATAATATCCTCTAAAAAGCTTCTTATGAGGTGACCAAAACATCAAATTGAAAGCCTCAGATGCGTGGAACCAAACCCTCTAAAACACAGACTTAAGCTACTTTAAGACACATACACACTGAGGTTAACACTCACAGCGCAAGGCAGCCTTTCACAGAATGTAGAAGGCTTTTTTATAATAACATATTACTCTTGAGACACTGTAACTACATCCCCCACAAAGACAAAACTTAATACAACCTCCAAATTAAAAGTTTACACAGTGACGTGCCGAATAAAGACCAGGCAGCAGAATCTGATAGTATGCGACAGATCCCCTCACCAGGCCAACACAAATACTCTGCCTGCATAATAACCTGGAGATAGGGAATGTCACTTTTGCATCCACAGTCAGACGTGGCAGTTACACTGTTTCTCCATTTTATCCTCTATTTCTCTCTCGCCATGGGGGAGTCACAGTCTCCCTCACTCCTCTCCTCCAGGTGAAGGAGAACCTTACATAAAGCCTGTTTATTTGGACTCAGTGACTCATTGTCATCACCATGGTCACGGACTGACTATGTGTGTCTCTTTCTCTTCTTCCCTCTCCATCGCTCTGCCTTTCTCCTTCTCTTCTTTCCTTTGCATGTCTTTCGTCCTTATCCCTTCCTTCCTTTTCCTCTCTCTCTATCTCCCTCTTTCATCTTTCTGAGGTAGAAAGTCATTAGACATCCAGCTGTCTCAGCATGCACCTCTGTGGTAAGATATTTCGGTCTGCCCATCTGAATGTCGAAATGGATGGAGGGAAGATAGAGGGAATCGGGTAGGGGGGATAAAATGGAGGCGGTCCATGTTTGCAGATTAGGATCTTATAATGATGATGTGTCACCTGCAGCCAATATAGTGTAGTACATTCCCTTATCTCTAATCAGTCTGCCTGAGTTGTCTCCATCCCACCCTGCAGGATTTAGCCTAAATTAGTCTTTCTGATCTGCAGCCAGAGAAGCAGAGAGAGCCTAATGATGCTGGTTTAAGGCCTTGCAGAGCAGCCACAGTGAATTACCCTTCAGTGCTGTTCGCAGAACGACCAATAACCCCAGTGACAAGAAGACTGCTGAAAAGTAACATATTTTCACTCCTACTTTTCAGAAACCCAAAAACACTTGACACTGCAGTATTTTACAGCTCAGGCAGAGAAGTGCACACGCTTGTCTGAACACCCTAAGATAGAGGACACGTTCGGTTAAGTTCCAAAGTGGGAGGCTGTATATGTCCATGCAGATATTGGCAGGGGCATCAATTTGGGAACTGGAGACAAATGAAAGAGCTTTTCTCCTCAAACTTGCTGACACCTTCAGGCTTGTTTGCCTTCCCCCTGACCAAAGCTGCATTTGTATTTCCTGAGAGAGAGAGAGAGAGAGAGAGAGAGAGAGAGAGAGAGAGAGAGAGAGAGAGAGAGAGAGAGAGAGAGAGAGAGAGAGAGAGAACCAGTGAAAGATAAAGAGGGAGAAGGAGAGAAGAATAGACATGGTGAGCTAGAGACATGATAAGCTAGGGACCTTCATGACCACACAGTGTATACACCAAGTCTTTCATCAATGACAGACACAAAGAATATCTCCAAAGACCGCTAAAGGATTTAAGTTATGTGGACCCAACCGGCATAAAGAATTCTGAACAGGTTATTTTTCTGACTTTATCTGGTTTAGTACTTCCAGTGCTGCCTTATGTCAGAGGTGAATAGTGTATTTCTAACATGTTTCTCTTTACTCTATTTCTCCATCTCCCTTTCTCCCCCTCCTCCTCTCGCTCTCTGCCTCTGTAGGTCTAGATCAGGGGTGTCAAACTTATTTTGCACCCGGGGGCCGCGTTGGGTCTTCAACGAGGTCCTCACTGAAAATGTGTTATATTTCCTCACCGTCAGAAGAGGCAAAAAATAGTCCTCTATCCAACGGTTTGGGAATTTCCGATGCTCCCAGACTGTCTTGCTTTCATTCCGATGATTATTAGCAACCTGGACACAGTCAAGAAACTGTAGGTCCATTATTATTTCTAGACAGTTTTGTTTTAAAGTAAATTGAGTTTGCTCCCCGACAAAATATATACTTCTTTTTTCCGGATTCCACTTAAGTCCACTTGGAAAAGACCATCTGTAGAAATTCAAAAAGGTTACCATCCAGAATTAATCAAACTTAATAAAGCCTATCTCTCCAAGATCATGTGAAATCAACTCATTGACATGAAATCTCACAGAACTCTAATCCACCAGGGCCAATACAATGGGTAAAAAAAGTGTTCTGACAAAAACAATCCTGTATAATGGCTGGAAGGCCTTTCGATTGTGATTCTGATTCAGAACATCAAGAGGTCTGCTCCTTTGAAAAGACTAGAATCACAGTTATTACATTCGGTGCAGAACCTAGAAACACACCGTTGGACCATGTGAATGTGTGTATGTTGAAACAGGAAATATGTTTGTAATGATAATACTACGCTTTAAATCAGGTGTGTCTTTAGAAGGAGAGGTGGAGAGAATTTGGAGATGGGAGAGTGGGTGAATATTTCTGAGATAGAATAAAGGAGAGTAGAAGGCAATTTGCCAATGTGTCATCTTCAGGCTCAAAGAGTGTCAGTCTATTCCATGCTGCTCTGATGGCACAATGACAGGAATAATACAGTCCAAATGAACAAGTTGCCTGAGAGAGAGAGGTGAAAGGCAGAGCAGGTGGGGAGAGAGAGTAAGAGAGAAAGAAGGAGGGAGAGCAGAAGGGAATTCATCCGCCAATTCTGTAGCAAAACGTTTCTTAAACGGAAACAAACTAAACGGGGAGGGACCTACAGTGCATTCGGCGATTATTCAGACCCCTTGACTTTTTCCACATCTTGTTACTTTACAGCCTTATTCTAAAATGGATTCAATTGTTTTTCCCCCTCATCCATCTACACACAAAATCCCACAATGACAAAGCAGGTTGTCAAAACAGGTTTTTCAAAATGTTTACCAACGCATCCCAGAACCCTCCCGGAAAATAACATTTACATAAGTATTCAGACCCTTTACTCAGTACCATGTTGAAGCACCTTTGGCAATGATTACAGCCTTGAATCTTTTTGGGTATGACACTACAAGCTTGGCACACCTGTATTTGAGGAGTTTCCCCCATTCTTCTCTGCAGATCCTCTCAAGCTCTGTCATGTTGGATGGGGAGTGTCTCTGCACAGCTATTTTCAGGTCTCTCCAGAGATGTTCGATCGGGTTCAACTCCGGGCTCTGGCTGTGCCACTCATGGACATTCAGTACTTTAGGTGTCTGTTGGCAAACTCCAAGCGGACTGTCATGTGCCTTTTACTGAGGAGTGGCTTCCGTTAAGCCACTCTGCCATAAAGGCCTGATTGGTAGAGTGCTGCCGAGATGATTGTCCTTCTGGAAGGTTCTCCCATCTCCACAGAGGAACTCTAGAGCTCTGTCAGAGTGACCTTCGGGTTCTTGGTCACCTCCCTGAACAAGGCCCTTTCCCCCCGATTGCTCATTTTGGCCAGGTGGCCAGCTCTAGGAAGAGTCTGGGTGTTTCCAAACTTCTTCCATTTAAGAAATTATGGAGGCCACTGTGTTTTTGGAGACTTTTAATGCTGCAGACATTTTTTGATACCCTTCCCCAGTTCTGTACTTCGACACAATCCTGTCTCAGAGCATTACGGACAATGCCTCATGGCTTGGTTTTTGCTCTGACATGCGTTGGCAACTGTGGGATCTTATATAGACAGGTGTGTGTGTGCCTTTCCAAATCAAGTCCAATCAATTTAATTTTCCACAGGTGGACTCCAATAAAGTTGTTGAAAAAATTATAATTTCATCCATTTTAGAAGAAGGCTGTAAGGGGATCTGAATACTTTACCTGAATCTATCCAACTGGAAACTCTGATTTGCTCTGTTAGCTTCCATTTGGTTCTGAAACGATAAACCGTTTCCGTAACGGATACACCCAGGCGAGAGACCGGAGACTGAGAGTGGGGAGGGAGAGTGAGAGCATAGATCTACAGTAACTCATATCTCACGTTGCCCTCTATAGCTGGTTGGGTTCTCTCCTCTCTCACCTGTCTGATGAGTGACGGATCATGTGACCCTCAGACGTCTGCTGCCATGGGAACACGTCTGCTGTCTGTCCAATAACTCAACCTCATACTGCCTGTGTGAGATACTATAATAAAACCATATACTCCAGTATTTCTTACGAGATCCTATGAAAATAAAAAAAAATTATCGTCTGAATCCAAACTTGAGATGTGTGACTCTTGAGTAAATTTTGCATGGAAACTCAAATGCAATTTAAGTTACAGTAACCACGTGGATTTATTTTAATTTACTGTTGAAGTCAGAAGTTTACATACACTTAGGTTGGAGTCATTAAAACTTTTTTTCAACCACTCCAAAAATGTCTTGTTAATAACAAACTATAGTTTTGTCAAGTCGGTTAGGACATCTACTTTGTGCATGACACAAGTAATGTTTCCAACAATTGTTTACAGACAGATAATTTCATTTATAATTCACTGTATCACAATTCCAGTGGGTCAGAAGTTGACTGTGCCTTTAAACAGTTTGGAAAATTCCAGAAAATGATGTAATGGCTTTAGAAGCTTCTGATAGGCTAATTGACATCATTTGAGTCAATTGGAGGTGTACCTGTGGATGTATTTCAAGGCCAACCTTCAAACTCAGTGCCTCTTTGCTTAACATCATGGGGAAATCAAAAGAAATCAGCCAAGACCTCAGAAAAAAAATTGTAGACCTCCACAAGTCTGGTTCATCCTTGGGAGCAATTTCCAAACACCTTAAGGTACCACGTTCATCTGTGCAAACAATAGTACGCAAGTATAAACACCAAGGGACCATGCAGCCGTCATACCGCTCAGGAAGGAGAGGCGTTCTGTCTCCTAGAGATGAACGTACTTTGGTGCGAAAAGTGCAAATCAATCCCAGAACAACAGCAAATGACCTTGTGAAGATGCTGGAGGAAACAGGTACAAAAGTATCTATATCCACAGTAAAAACGAGTCTTATATTGACATAACCTGAAATGTGGCTCAGTAAGGAAGAAGCCACTGCTCCAAAACCACCATAAATAAAAGCCAGACTACGGTTTGCAAATGCACATGGGGACAAAGATCGTACTTTTTGGAGAAATGTCCTCTGTCCTGATGAAACAAAAATAGAACTGTTTGGCCATAATGGCTATCGTTATGTTTGGAGGAAAAAGGGGGAGGCTTGCAAGCCCGAAGAACACCATCCCAACCGTGAAGCACGGGGGTGGCAGCATCATGTTGTGGGGGTGCTTTGCTGCAGGAGGGACTGGTGCACTTTACAAAATAGATGGCATCATGAGGCAGGAAAATGATGTGGATATATTGAAGCAACAGCTCAAGACATCAGTCAGGAAGTTAAACCTTGGTCTCAAATGGGTCTTCCAAATGGACAGTGAACCCAAGCATACTTCCAAAGTTGTGGCAAAATAGCTTAAGGATAACAAAGTCAAGGTATTGGAGTGTCCATTACAAAGCCCTGACCTCAATCCCATAGAAAATTTGTGGGCAGAACTGAAAAAGCGTGTGCGAGCAAGGAGGCCTACAAACTTGACTCCGTTACATCAGCTCTGTCAGGAGGAATGGGCCAAAATTCACCCAACTTATTGTGGGAAGGTTGTGGAAAGCTACCCGAATTGTTTGACCCAAGTTAAACAATTTAAGGCAATGCTACCAAATACTAATTGAGTCTACGTAAATTTCTGACCCACTGGGAATGTGATGAAAGAAATAAAATCTGAAATGAATAATTATCTCTAGCATTATTCTGACATTTCACAGTCTTAAAATAAAGTGGTGATCCTAACTGACCTAAGACAGGGACTTTTTTACTAGGATTAAATGTCAGGAATTGTGAAAAACTGAGTTTGAATGTTTTTTGCTAAGGTATATGTAAACTTCCAACTTCAACTCTACATGATGAACATGAGGTCTGATGGGGTGAAAAATGAAACTATCTCTTCCCACACCTTGTATCAGACATTTTTTTATGATCTTCATCGACAGTTCAGTATATGTAACTAACTCTGATTATAGCCACTGAACAAAAATATAAACGCAACATGTAAAGTTTACATTTGATCAATAGCAATTTGAATGCACAGAGATACAGCATTGAAATCCTGAGGCCCATTGTCGTGCCATTCATCCATTACATTTACATTTACATTTAAGTAATTTAGCAGACGCTCTTATCCAGAGCGACTTACAAATTGGTGCATTCACCTTATGACATCCAGTGGAACAGCCACTTTACAATAGTGCATCTAAATCTTTTAAGGGGGGGGGGGGGTGAGAAGGATTACTTTATCCTATCCAAGGTATTCCTTAAAGAGGTGGGGTTTCAGGTGTCTCCGGAAGGTGGTGATTGACTCCGCTGTCCTGGCGTCGTGAGGGATTTTGTTCCACCATTGGGGGGGCCAGAGCAGCGAACAGTTTTGACTGGGCTGAGCGGGAACTGTACTTCCTCAGTGGTAGGGAGGCGAGCAGGCCAGAGGTGGATGAACGCAGTGCCCTTGTTTGGGTGTAGGGCCTGATCAGAGCCTGGAGGTACTGAGGTGCCGTTCCCCTCACAGCTCCGTAGGCAAGCACCATGGTCTTGTAGCGGATGCGAGCTTCAACTGGAAGCCAGTGGAGAGAGCGGAGGAGCGGGCTGACGTGAGAGAACTTGAGAAGGTTGAACACCAGACGGGCTGCGGCGTTCTGGATGAGTTGTAGGGGTTTAAGGGCACAGGCAGGGAGCCCAGCCAACAGCGAGTTGCAGTAATCCAGACGGGAGATGACAAGTGCCTGGATTAGGACCTGCGCCGCTTCCTGTGTGAGGCAGGGTCGTACTCTGCGGATGTTGTAGAGCATGAACCTACAGGAACGGGCCACCGCCTTGATGTTAGTTGAGAACGACAGGGTGTTGTCCAGGATCACGCCAAGGTTCTTAGCGCTCTGGGAGGAGGACACAATGGAGTTGTCAACCGTGATGGCGAGATCATGGAATGGGCAGTCCTTCCCCGGGAGGAAGAGCAGCTCCGTCCTGCCGAGGTACAGCTTGAGGTGGTGATCCGTCATCCACACTGATATTTCTGCCAGACATGCAGAGATGCGATTCGCCACCTGGTCATCAGAAGGGGGAAAGGAGAAGATTAATTGTGTGTCATCTGCATAGCAATGATAGGAGAGACCATGTGAGGTTATGACAGAGCCAAGTGACTTGGTGTATAGCGAGAATAGGAGAGGGCCTAGAACAGAGCCCTGGGGGACACCAGTGGTGAGAGCGCGTGGTGAGGAGACAGATTCTCGCCACGCCACCTGGTAGGAGCGACCTGTCAGGTAGGACGCAATCCAAGCGTGGGCCGCGCCGGAGATGCCCAACTCGGAGAGGGTGGAGAGGAGGATCTGATGGTTCACAGTATCGAAGGCAGCCGATAGGTCTAGAAGGATGAGAGCAGAGGAGAGAGAGTTAGCTTTAGCAGTGCGGAGCGCCTCCGTGATACAGAGAAGAGCAGTCTCAGTTGAATGACTAGTCTTGAAACCTGAGTGATTTGGATCAAGAAGGTCATTCTGAGAGAGATA
Organism: Oncorhynchus gorbuscha; assembly: GCF_021184085.1. Taxonomy (NCBI): domain Eukaryota; kingdom Metazoa; phylum Chordata; class Actinopteri; order Salmoniformes; family Salmonidae; genus Oncorhynchus; species Oncorhynchus gorbuscha. Next base: position 96,752,036 of record NC_060173.1, read on the forward strand.
GCAGGAGAGCTGGCCAAGGACGGCACGTTCAAGAGTTTTGGAGAGAAAAGAAAGAAGGGATACTGGTCTGTAGTTATTGACATCGGAGGGATCGAGTGTAGGTTTTTTCAGAAGGGGTGCAACTCTCGCTCTCTTGAAGACGGAAGGGATGTAGCCAGTGGTCAGGGATGAGTTGATGAGCGAGGTGAGGTAAGGGAGAAGGTCTCCGGAAATGGTCTGGAGAAGAGAGGAGGGGATAGGGTCAAGCGGGCAGGTTGTTGGGCGGCCGGCCGTCACAAGACGCGAGATTTCATCTGGAGAGAGAGGGGAGAAAGAGGTCAGAGCACAGGGTAGGGCAGTGTGAGCAGAACCAGCGGTGTCGTTTGACTTAGCAAACGAGGATCGGATGTCGTCGACCTTCTTTTCAAAATGGTTGACAAAGTCATCTGCAGAGAGGGAGGAGGGGGGGAGGGGGAGGAGGATTCAGGAGGGAGGAGAAGGTGGCAAAGAGCTTCTTAGGGTTAGAGGCAGATGCTTGGAATTTAGAGTGGTAGAAAGTGGCTTTAGCAGCAGAGACAGAGGAGGAAAATGTAGAGAGGAGGGAGTGAAAGGATGCCAGGTCCGCAGGGAGGCGAGTTTTCCTCCATTTCCGCTCGGCTGCCCGGAGCCCTGTTCTGTGAGCTCGCAATGAGTCGTCGAGCTACGGAGCGGGAGGGGAGGACCGAGCCGGCCTGGAGGATAGGGGACATAGAGAGTCATCATCCGCCATCATCCCATGTTTCAAAATGATAATGCACGGTCCCATGTCGCAAGGATCTGTACACAATTCCTAGAAGCTGAAAATGTCCCAGTTCTTCGATGGCCTGCATACTCATCAGACATGGCACCCATGTTTGGGACCTGGCACCAATGTTTGGGATGCTCCAGATTGTCGTGTGCGACAGTGTGTTCCAGTTCCCGCCAATATCCAGAAACTTCGCACAGCCATTGAAGCGGAGGGGGACAACATTCCACAGGCCAAAATAAACAGCTTGATCAACTCTATGCAAAGGAGATATGTTGTGCTGCATGAGGCAAATGGTGGTCGCACCAGATACAGACTGGATTTCTTATCCACTCCCCTACCTTTTTTTTAAGGTATCTGTGACCAACAGATGCATATCTGTATTCCCAGTCATGTGAAATCCATAGATTAGGGCCTAATGAATGTATTTCCATTGACTGATTACCTTTGAAAATGGTTGCAGGATGCATTTATATTTTTGTTTAGTATATATCACTATATCACTATTACCCTAGCACGGTAAAAAGGTTTACTTCCACGTTTGGAACATGAAGAGCGTCCACTGTCCTCTTGCTGCTTGATGGACCGACACAGTAATCTAAACTACTCTTATCTCTGATGTACATGTATCATGTACAGTATATATCCCAGTTGAATGATAATGGTCTGGTCCTCTGGGATCATTTCTCTGGTCTGATCTAGGCTTGTTGCTCTGACTTTGAGGTTACTGAGCCCTGTCTGCACAGCTGGAAACAGTCTTTGCAGGGGAAGATAGTGTAAAGTCATCTGGTGACGAGGCTGATGTCAAAGGCTTTATCCACAGAAGCAGGAGAGAGTAAATTCATGCTTTGTCACATGCAGAGAAAACATCACACACAGTCTTGTCATCAGGGGAACTCAGGTCAGAGACACTTGGGTAGGGAGGTATGACAGCAGGGTATGAGTGAGGAAAAAGAGGGAAACTTATAATTAAGATGAACTCTATCCATCCATTGCCTTTTTAACTCACAGTCTAATTAAACAGCCAACTACCACTATAATTTATGAGAGAGATAGAAAGAGTTGTTGAAGGACAAGGGACTGTCCATCTGACAGACAGGGAGTTCTTGAAACAGGTGCTAATTGTGTGTGTGTTGGTGGGTGTGCGTGTAGTTGGGTGTCTCCTTGCGATCACTCTTGAGTGTGTGTCTAGTCTTCCGTGTAAGCTTGTCATTTTGTCTGTTGAAGGGAGGTTTGAGGGGGTGTTGGCATTTCACGATGTCAGTTACTGCAGCTCACCACCTAAGCCCCCATTAAAAGGAAATTATGAACTCATCTTCCGCCTCGTTAAATCTGGGATGCTAATTAGGCGACAGACATGATATCGGTGATGGTCAAGACATAATTTCATTTTTTTTATTGTGAAACCACACTTTCTGCACTGTTGTTCAAATAATGTGTTTTATTTAGTGTAGAATAAGCTTCTGTCTTGTCTGCATTCATCAAATTGGTCCTATGGACTTCACCAAGTGACATCCTAAGCAAATATGTTATCATTAAAAATATATATATTTGAATGTTTTTTTGTATGATAATATATTAACTTAGGAGCTCACAGGCACCAAAGATGTGGATGTCAATTAGGGCAGCCCCCCCGCAACTCTCTGATTCAGAGGGGTTGGGTTAAATGTGGAAGACACATTTCAGTTGAATGCATTCAGTTGCACAACTGACTAGGTATCCCCCTTTCCCTTTCCACTTGATGAACTCAACAGGACCAAAAATGGATGAATGCAAAAAACATGTCTCTGTAACTAACAAATACAGTCATGAGTGGTAAACTCTACAATTTACTCAAAAAGGCAAGGCACTCTGGGAAATATTTGAATAATGCTTTACACGAAGCACTGTGTTAATTTAACACTGTTACAGTGTCTGTATGGGTCCACAGACTCAACACGTTCAGTGTTGATTTAACACTCTGTGTTCATTTTCAACACTGGAGAATTTGCATTTGCTCAGATAGAAATGTATTGTGTAGATCAAAAATGACCGCCAAATATATTGGATAAGTATAGAAGATTGTGTGTGGTTTATTCATGCTATTCTATAGTCAACATGCAGTTCCAGTTCCATTAGTTGAATGCATCCAATCCAATAGTTTCAGAAAAGTAGTCACTACCTGAGATTTGTATTCACATATCTGTATTCAAATAGTTTTAAAGAGTAGTTTATCTCTGAGATCTGTATTTAAATAGTTATTAAAGTAGTGATTTTGGGGGATCTCTCTTCAAATAGTTGTAGCTACCTCCAAAGTGAGTATTTGTTCCCCCAGAAAAATGGTTACTTTCAACAAAGCATAGATACAACTATAGTTATCCCAGGTGTGTGTGTGTGTGTGTGTGTGTGTGTGTGTGTGTGTGTGTGTGTGTGTGTGTGTGTGTGTGTGTGTGTGTGTGTGTGTGTGTGTGTGTGTGTGTGTGTGTGTGTGTGTGTGTGTGTGTGTGTGTGTGTGTGTGTGTCCATTATGTCATGGTTGATGTCCGTATTCCTGGTCTTGACGTTGGTGTAAACAGGGTCCCAGAACTAGTTACACGAGGACTGGAAGCAGTCAGAGACTCCATAAATCAACACACAGCAGTGTAAATAAATACATCCCCAATCCATCACCTCTAACTGCTGCATTTACACAGTAAACTGCAGGTGGGCTCCAGTAGGTAGATGGTGAAACTACTAGTTATGTATAAATAAAGGCGGGAGGATAAGCAAGAAAAGCTTTAATCTAATCCTCCTTTTTTTGTAAGGGGAGGATTAGATACCTCATTTTCTCTTTCTCCCCTTACAGAAAAACCACATGACATTTCACATGTGAAATCAGCAAAAATGAGTTGTTATGATACGCACACAGTGCTTTTAAACTTACATATTTGACTCACATGACTACATTGCGTATGTTTATTTATACAGTAATTATTATTTAACGTGCATTCCAATCTTTCTGTTACGCCTTCACGTCTGTGTCAACAACTGATTTAACCTGTGTTCCTACACTTTTGACTTCAAAGTAAATCTCAACTTTGTTAAAGGTATACTCAAGAAAAACTATTACATTTATCATAGTGATTCTGGAGTAGCATTGAAACATAATAATATGCCCCACCAACATCAGACAACTATACAGAAAACCCTCAAATTGCTGAAATAAGTCAATTAAATCAATGATGAGAGTAGTCAGATTAATTTATAACTATATAAAACAGAAATTCAGACTGCAGATGGCACACTTCTGCTATATGCCACAGGCTTTGTGGTGCAGCAGACAATACAGTGCACCTGAAATCCAGAGATTGTGAGTTCAGTTCTCAGACTAGGTCATATTTTAGCTGAACAGTGTACCACTTATTTTAAAACAACCATACCATTACTTTACTTATAATGGCTTGGGACCATCTGGGACCTTCATGTGATGTCCTGATGACTGGTAAAACAAATGTCTTGAGAACATCTTCCAAAAGTCCTAACATTCCTCACTCAGCCAGTTTATGCTTGATCTGAAAATGTGGTCAGAGGCTTTGTATTGAGGGTGTAACAGAATTGTGCAGCCTCAGGAGGTATGCAGAGGCCAAATCAAGCTCCGTACCGTATCGCTGTAAACCTTTCACATTTTGTAACAATGCGGAAGGCTCCGTATAGCTCCGCATTGACATGATTGGTTGATGGTAGGTGGGGGCTGGAAGTCCTGCATAAAGAGAAACTAATTTCCCTGGGAAGTTCCTTCACAACAGCACTGCTCTGCTCTGCGAAGCACAAAAAAGTATGTTTGCTCTGACTTCTGCGGGGGACTGACCATGCAGAGCCTTTTAGGGAAAAAACATGAATGTCATGTGATCACGTTTTCACGTGAAATGTCACATCTGAAGTGTTCCAAAAACACATGATTTCACATGTGAAATGTCACGCGATATGTTACAGAAACACATTTTTTAATGATTTTCTACATGTAAAATTATGTGTTTTCTGATTTTTTTTGCTATACCACCAGGTCTGTGGCCATGACAGAGGTCTGCCACAGATTTATTGGAAAGAATACATTTCTGGACTGTTAAAAGGTGCACATAATCAAGTCAATAATTGTGTGATTAAGTAGCGGTGCTCAGGGATACTTGACGTTAAGTGTGCATAAATGCTCTGGGGATTTGAACTTGCAACATTTAGGTCTGGAGTGCATTAAAGGGATACTTTGGGATTTTGGCAAGGAGGCCTTTTATCTACTCCTCCAATGTCAGCAGATACTAGCAGATACCCATAGACATCTAGTAATTGTGCTAATGCTAGCATGAGCTTACAAAACTAACTCTTAACTTCTTTCATACTAGACACAGAGACATAAAAAGGATATCCACAAGTTCATCTGACCCGGAGGAAGTAGATAAAGGGCCTCGTTGCCAAAATCCCACATTATCGCTTTAATGTCTCAGCAGGGTCACCAGATACATTTTTAAAAAAATAATGTTTTTTTACCAAGAACATACAGTACTAGTCAACCCAATTGAGATGGTTTGGGATAAGTTGAACCGCAGAGTGAAGGAAAAGCAGCCAACAAGTGCTCAGCATATGTAGGAACTCCTTCAAACATGTTGGAAAAGCATTCCAGGTGAAGCCTATGCCAGGTGAAGCCTATGCCTCCCTCCAGTCCCTCGACTTCTTGGCACTGACGGAAACATGGATCACCACAGACAACACTGCTACTCCTACTGCTCTCTCTTCGTCCGCCCACGTGTTCACGTGTTCTCGCACACCCCGAGAGCTTCTGGTCAGCGGGGTGGTGGCACCGGGATCCTCATCTCTCCCAAGTGGTCATTCTCTCTTTCTCCCCTTACCCATCTGTCTATCGCCTCCTTTGAATTCCATGCTGTCACAGTTACCAGCCCTTTCAAGCTTAACATCCTTATCATTTATCGCCCTCCAGGTTCCCTCGGAGAGTTCATCAATGAGCTTGATGCCTTGATAAGCTCCTTTCCTGAGGACGGCTCACCTCTCACAGTTCTGGGCGACTTTAACCTCCCCACGTCTACCTTTGACTCTTTCCTCTCTGCCTCCTTCTTTCCACTCCTCTCCTCTTTTGACCTCACCCTCTCACCTTCCCCCCCTACTCACAAGGCAGGCAATACGCTCGACCTCATCTTTACTAGATGCTGTTCTTCCACTAACCTCATTGCAACTCCCCTCCAAGTCTCCGACCACTACCTTGTATCCTTTTCCCTCTCGCTCTCATCCAACACCTCCCACACTGCCCCTACTCGGATGGTATCGCGCCGTCCCAACCTTCGCTCTCTCTCCCCCGCTACTCTCTCCTCTTCCATCCTATCATCTCTTCCCTCCGCTCAAACCTTCTCCAACCTATCTCCTGATTCTGCCTCCTCAACCCTCCTCTCCTCCCTCTCTGCATCCTTTGACTCTCTATGTCCCCTATCCTCCAGGCCGGCTCGGTCCTCCCCTCCCGCTCCGTGGCTCGATGACTCATTGCGAGCTCACAGAACAGGGCTCCGGGCAGCCGAGCGGAAATGGAGGAAAACTCGCCTCCCTGCGGACCTGGCATCCTTTCACTCCCTCCTCTCTATATTTTCCTCCTCTGTCTCTGCTGCTAAAGCCACTTTCTACCACGCTAAATTCCAAGCATCTGCCTCTAACCCTAGGAAGCTCTTTGCCACCTTCTCCTCCCTCCTGAATCCTCCTCCCCCTCCCCCTCCTCCCTCTCTGCAGATGACTTTGTCAACCATTTTGAAAAGAAGGTCGACGACATCCGATCCTCGTTTGCTAAGTCAAACGACACCGCTGGTTCTGCTCACACTGCCCTACCCTGTGCTCTGACCTCTTTCTCCCCTCTCTCTCCAGATGAAATCTCGCGTCTTGTGACGGCCGGCCGCCCAACAACCTGCCCGCTTGACCCTATCCCCTCCTCTCTTCTCCAGACCATTTCCGGAGACCTTCTCCCTTACCTCACCTCGCTCATCAACTCATCCCTGACCGCTGGCTACGTCCCTTCCGTCTTCAAGAGAGCGAGAGTTCCACCCCTTCTGAAAAAACCTACACTCGATCCCTCCGATGTCAACAATTACAGACCAGTATCCCTTCTTTCTTTTCTCTCCAAAACTCTTGAACGTGCCGTCCTTGGCCAGCTCTCCCGCTATCTCTCTCTGAATGACCTTCTTGATCCAAATCAGTCAGGTTTCAAGACTAGTCATTCAACTGAGACTGCTCTCCTCTGTATCACGGAGGCGCTCCGCACTGCTAAAGCTAACTCTCTCTCCTCTGCTCTCATCCTTCTAGATCTATCGGCTGCCTTCGATACTGTGAACCATCAGATCCTCCTCTCCACCCTCTCCGAGTTGGGCATTTCCGGCGCGGCCCACGCTTGGATTGCGTCCTACCTGACAGGCCGCTCCTACCAGGTGGCGTGGCGAGAATCTGTCTCCTCACCACGCGCTCTCACCACTGGTGTCCCCCAGGGCTCTGTTCTTGGCCCTCTCCTATTCTCGCTATACACCAAGTCACTTGGCTCTGTCATAACCTCACATGGTCTCTCCTATCATTGCTATGCAGACGACACACAATTAATCTTCTCCTTTCCCCCTTCTGACGACCAGGTGGCGAATCGCATCTCTGCATGTCTGGCAGACATATCAGTGTGGATGACGGATCACCACCTCAAGCTGAACCTCGGCAAGATGGAGCTGCTCTTCCTCCCGGGGAAGGACTGCCCGTTCCATGATCTCGCCATCACGGTTGACAACTCCATTGTGTCCTCCTCCCAGAGCGCCAAGAACCTTGGCGTGATCCTGGACAACACCCTGTCGTTCTCAACCAACATCAAGGCGGTGGCCCGTTCCTGTAGGTTCATGCTCTACAACATCCGCAGAGTACGACCCTGCCTCACACAGGAAGCGGCGCAGGTCCTAATCCAGGCACTTGTCATCTCCCGTCTGGATTACTGCAACTCGCTGTTGGCTGGGCTCCCTGCCTGTGCCATTAAACCCCTTCAACTCATCCAGAACGCCGCAGCCCGTCTGGTGTTCAACCTTCCCAAGTTCTCTCACGTCACCCCGCTCCTCCGTTCTCTCCACTGGCTTCCAGTTGAAGCTCGCATCCGCTACAAGACCATGGTGCTTGCCTACGGAGCTGTGAGGGGAACGGCACCTCAGTACCTCCAGGCTCTGATCAGGCCCTACACCCAAACAAGGGCACTGCGTTCATCCACCTCTGGCCTGCTCGCCTCCCTACCACTGAGGAAGTACAGCTCCCGCTCAGCCCAGTCAAAACTGTTCGCTGCGCTGGCCCCCCAATGGTGGAACAAACTCCCTCACGACGCCAGGACAGCGAAGTCAATCACCACCTTCCGGAGACACCTGAAACCCCACCTCTTTAAGGAATACCTAGGATAGGATAAGTAATCCCTCTCACCCCCCCCCCTCCTTTAAGATTTAGATGCACTATTGTAAAGTGACTGTTCCACTGGATGTCATAAGGTGAATGCACCAATTTGTAAGTCGCTCTGGATAAGAGCGTCAGCTAAATGACTTAAATGTAATGTAAATGTAAGAGTGTGCAAAACTGTCATCAAGGCAAAGGGTGGCTACTTTGAAGAATCTCAAATATAAAATATATTATGATTTGTTTAACCCTTTTTTGGTTACTACATTATGTGTTATTTCATGGTTTTGATCCCCTCACTATTATTCCACAATGTAGAAAATAGTAAAAATAAATAATAAAAACCCTTGAATGAGTAGGTGTGTCCAAACTTTTGGCTGGTACGATATGTCCACATTCTCTCAAAAATAAGAGTACGGCTACGGTACAATGTTGCTCCCTGGTGTACAAAAAGGTCAAAGGTACCTTCAGTGGTACACAGGAACTCACATCATACTGGTCTGTATTTTTTAGGGTTCATGTGACTGCGAGGATAATCTAGTATTGTGGTACATTTGTCTTTTCCCAATATATTCAATATAAGGTACAAACATTACTGCAATTTGAAATGTAGGTCTAAAATATGTTGTATTTCTGCCAACCGTCAGTAGAAATCTTGTACCAGTTTAAGGGATTTATTGTAATGTTGAAGAACATGGGCAACTCTTTTGTCAAGGTCAGTGCTACAATCTGTGTAAATCTTTTGAGTATCACATGCTTCCCTGTTATGAGCTTACTGAGCATTTTCCAGTAGCTTCATTCCAGCTGGTTCACATAAAGTTCATGTTTAAGTTTCATAACTTTCTTTCAACTAGCTGCAAGTGGGTTATTGTAAAATTCACAGTTATTTACTGTAGCAAATCGGTCACACTCATTGACCTGATGGTGTAGCTGGGAAGTGAGTACAATGACATGCTGACTTGCTATAAATGAAATATGGTAAGCCTCTTTGGTATCACATGCAGCTACGTCAGGCTTTAAACACATGCTCCGGAACTTTTAGCGACTACTAAGTGTTTTTTACACCACACACTTTGGGCTGGATGTGTAAATGTGTGGTTCATACATGCATAATCTATGAGCATAATAACTGTTTTACCTCAAATAGCAACGGAATCCCTAGTTTGAAAGCAACTGTTTTCCCTCCACGTAGGCCAGCCCCTAGCAATTCAGGTTCTGTGAGCTTCAGCCCCTCGCCATATTTAATTTAAATATATATATATATATATATATATATATATATATATATATATATATATATATATATATATATATATTTCACCTTTATTTAACAAGGTAGACAAGTTGAGAACAAGTTCACATTTACAACTGTGACCTGGCCAAGATAAAGCAAAGCAGTTCGACACATACAACAACACAGAGTTACACATGGAGTAAAACAAACATACAGTCAATAATATTGTCATGCAGGTGAATGAGGACCCAAAAGCGACTTGGCGAAAACAGAGTATTTAATCCAGAATAAACTTTACAAAACAAAAAGCATAATACTACACGTAAAGACGAGAACAGACTGGAGACTTGATCGAGAACTGCAGGTTGCCTCGGGAAGGCACTTGAACCTAGCAGACTCAGACACCTGCTCACCACGCAGCATCTGAGGGAAACACGACACGACAGGGCAAAACATAGACACAGCACGGTGAATTATAAATGAGGATCCGACAGGGCAGGTACGGGAAACAAGGAGAGAAATAGGGACTCTAATCAGGGAAAAGGATCGGGAACAGGTGTGGGAAGACTAAATGATGATTAGGGGAATAGGAACAGCTGGGAGCAGGAACGGAACGATAGAGAGAAGAGAGAGCGAGAGAGTGAGAGAGGGAGGGGGAGAGAGAGGGATAGAAAGAGGGAAAGAACCTAATAAGACCAGCAGAGGGAAACTAATAGAATGGGAAGCACAGGGACAAGACATGATAATAAATGACAAAACATGACAGTACCCCCACTCACCGAGCGCCTCCTGGCGCACTCGAGGAGGAATCCTGGCGGCAACGGAGGAAATCATCAATGAGTGAACGGTCCAGCACGTCCCGAGACGGAACCCAACTCCTCTCCTCAGGACCGTAACCCTCCCAATCCACTAAGTATTGGTGACCCCGTCCCCGAGAACGCATGTCCATGATCTTATGTACCTTGTAAATAGGTGCGCTCTCGACAAGGACGGGAGGGGGGAGGGAAGACGAACGGGGGTGCGAAGAAAAGGCTTAACACAGGAGACATGGAAGACAGGATGGACGCGACGAAGATGTCGCGGAAGAAGCAGTCGCACAGCGACAGGATTGACGACCTGGGAGACACGGAACGGACCAATGAACCGCGGAGTCAACTTACGAGAAGCTGTCGTAAGAGGAAGGTTGCGAGTGGAAAGCCACACTCTCTGGCCGCAACAATACCTAGGACTCTTAATCCTGCGTTTATTGGCGGCTCTCACAGTCTGTGCCCTGTAGCGGCAAAGTGCAGACCTCACCCTCCTCCAGGTGCGCTCACAACGTTGGACAAACGCTTGAGCGGAGGGAACGCTGGACTCGGCAAGCTGGGATGAGAACAGAGGAGGCTGGTAACCCAGACTACTCTGAAACGGAGATAACCCGGTAGCAGACGAAGGAAGCGAGTTGTGAGCGTATTCTGCCCAGGGGAGCTGTTCTGCCCAAGACGCAGGGTTTCTGAAAGAAAGGCTGCGTAGTATGCGACCAATCGTCTGATTGGCCCTCTCTGCTTGACCGTTAGACTGGGGATGAAACCCGGAAGAGAGACTGACGGACGCACCAATCAAACGACAGAACTCCCTCCAAAACTGTGACGTGAATTGCGGGCCTCTGTCTGAAACGGCGTCTAACGGGAGGCCATGAATTCTGAACACATTCTCGATAATGATTTGTGCCGTCTCCTTAGCGGAAGGAAGTTTAGCGAGGGGAATGAAATGTGCCGCCTTAGAGAACCTATCGACAACCGTAAGAATCACAGTCTTCCCCGCAGACAAAGGCAGACCGGTAATGAAGTCTAGGGCGATGTGAGACCATGGTCGAGAAGGAATGGGGAGCGGTCTGAGACGACCGGCAGGAGGAGAGTTACCCGACTTAGTCTGCGCGCAGTCCGAACAAGCAGCCACGAAACGGCGCGTGTCACGCTCCTGAGTCGGCCACCAAAATCGCTGGCGAATAGACGCAAGAGTGCCTCGAACACCGGGATGACCAGCTAACTTGGCAGAGTGAGCCCACTGAAGAACAGCCAGACGAGTGGAAACAGGAACGAAAAGGAGGTTACTAGGACAAGCGCGCGGCGATGCAGTGTGCGTGAGTGCTTGCTTAACCTGTCTTTCAATTCCCCAGACTGTCAACCCGACAACACGCCCATAAGGAAGAATCCCCTCGGGATCAGTAGAAGCCACAGAAGAACTAAACAGACGGGATAAGGCATCAGGCTTGGTGTTCTTGCTACCCGGACGGTAAGAAATCACAAACTCGAAACGAGCGAAAAACAACGCCCAACGAGCTTGACGGGCATTAAGTCGTTTGGCAGAACGGATGTACTCAAGGTTCTTATGGTCTGTCCAAACGACAAAAGGAACGGTCGCCCCCTCCAACCACTGTCGCCATTCGCCTAGGGCTAAGCGGATGGCGAGCAGTTCACGGTTACCCACATCATAGTTGCGCTCAGATGGCGACAGGCGATGAGAAAAATAAGCGCAAGGATGAACCTTATCGTCAGACTGGAAGCGCTGGGATAGAATGGCTCCCACGCCTACCTCTGAAGCGTCAACCTCGACAATGAATTGTCTAGTGACGTCAGGAGTAACGAGGATAGGAGCGGACGTAAAACGTTCTTTTAGAAGATCAAAAGCTCCCTGGGCGGAACCGGACCACTTAAAACACGTCTTGACAGAAGTAAGAGCTGTGAGAGGGGCAGCAACTTGACCGAAATTACGAATGAAACGCCGATAGAAATTAGCGAAACCTAAAAAGCGCTGCAACTCGACACGTGACCTTGGAACGGGCCAATCACTGACAGCTTGGACCTTAGCGGAATCCATCTGAATGCCTTCAGCGGAAATAACGGAACCGAGAAAAGTAACGGAGGAGACATGAAAAGAGCACTTCTCAGCCTTTACGTAGAGACAATTCTCTAAAAGGCGCTGTAGAACACGTCGAACGTGCTGAACATGAATCTCGAGTGACGGTGAAAAAATCAGGATATCGTCAAGATAGACAAAAACAAAGATGTTCAGCATGTCTCTCAGAACATCATTAACTAATGCCTGAAAAACAGCTGGCGCATTGGCGAGACCAAACGGCAGAACCCGGTACTCAAAATGCCCTAACGGAGTGTTAAACGCCGTTTTCCACTCGTCCCCCTCTCTGATGCGCACGAGATGGTAAGCGTTACGAAGGTCCAACTTAGTAAAGCACCTGGCTCCCTGCAGAATCTCGAAGGCTGATGACATAAGGGGAAGCGGATAACGATTCTTAACCGTTATGTCATTCAGCCCTCGATAATCCACGCAGGGGCGCAGAGTACCGTCCTTCTTCTTAACAAAAAAGAACCCCGCCCCGGCCGGAGAGGAAGAAGGCACTATGGTACCGGCGTCAAGAGACACAGATAAATAATCCTCGAGAGCCTTACGTTCGGGAGCCGACAGAGAGTATAGTCTACCCCGAGGAGGAGTGGTCCCCGGAAGGAGATCAATACTACAATCATACGACCGGTGAGGAGGAAGGGAGTTGGCTCGGGACCGACTGAAGACCGTGCGCAGATCATGATATTCCCCCGGCACTCCTGTCAAATCGCCAGGTTCCTCCTGAGAAGTGGGGACAGAAGAAATGGGAGGGATGGCAGACATTAAGCACTTCACATGACAAGAAACGTTCCAGGATAGGATAGAATTACAAGACCAATTAATAGAAGGATTATGACATACTAGCCAGGGATGACCCAAAACAACAGGTGTGAAAGGTGAACGAAAAATCAAAAAAGAAATAGTCTCACTGTGGTTACCAGATACTGTGAGAGTTAAAGGTAGTGTCTCAAATCTGATACTGGGAAGATGACTACCATCTAAGGCAAACATGGGCGTAGGCTTGTCTAACTGTCTGAAAGGAATGTTATGTTTCCGAACCCATGCTTCGTCCATGAAACAACCCTCAGCCCCAGAGTCAATCAAGGCACTGCATGTAGCACCCGAACCGGTCCAGCGTAGATGGACCGACATAGTAGTACAAGATCTAGATGAAGAGACCTGAGTAGTAGCGCTCACCAGTAGCCCTCCGCTTACTGATGGGCTCTGGCCTCTTACTGGACATGAATTAACAAAATGTCCATCAAATCCGCAATAGAGGCACAGGCGGTTGGTGATCCTCCGTTCCCTCTCCTTAGTCGAGATGCGAATACCTCCCAGCTGCATGGGCTCAGTCTCAGAGCCAGAGGAGGGAGATGGTTGCGATGCGGAGCAGGGAAACACCGTTGATGCGAGCTCTCTTCCACGAGCCTGGTGACGAAGATCTACCCGTCGTTCTATGCGGATGGCGAGAGCAATCAAAGAGTCCACACTGGAAGGAACCTCCCGAGAGAGAATCTCATCTTTGACCACTGTGTGGAGTCCCTCCAGAAAACGAGCGAGCAGCGCCGGCTCGTTCCAGTCACTAGAGGCAGCAAGAGTACGAAACTCTATAGAGTAATCCGTTATGGATCGATCACCTTGGCATAGGGAAGCCAGGACCCTAGAAGCCTCCCCACCAAAAACTGAACGGTCAAAAACCCGAATCATCTCCTCTTTAAAGTTCTGGTAATTGTTAGAACAATCAGCCCTTGCCTCCCAGATAGCTGTGCCCCACTCTCGGGCCCGGCCAGTAAGGAGTGAAATGACGTAAGCAACCCGAGCTCTCTCTCTAGAGTATGTGTTGGGTTGGAGAGAGAACACAATCTCACACTGGGTGAGAAAGGAGCGGCACTCAGTGGGCTGCCCGGAGTAGCAAGGTGGGTTATTAACCCTAGGTTCTGGAGGCTCGGCAGGCCAGGAAGTAACAGGTGGCACGAGACGAAGACTCTGGAACTGTCCAGAGAGGTCGGAAACCTGAGCGGCCAGGCTCTCCACGGCATGGCGAGCAGCAGACAATTCCTGCTCGTGTCTGCCGAGCATGGCTCCTTGGATCTCGACGGCAGTGTTACGAGCGTCTGTAGTCGCTGGGTCCATTCCTTGGTCGGATCCTTCTGTCATGCAGGTGAATGAGGACCCAAAAGCGACTTGGCGAAAACAGAGTATTTAATCCAGAATAAACTTTACAAAACAAAAAGCATAATACTACACGTAAAGACGAGAACAGACTGGAGACTTGATCGAGAACTGCAGGTTGCCTCGGGAAGGCACTTGAACCTAGCAGACTCAGACACCTGCTCACCACGCAGCATCTGAGGGAAACACGACACGACAGGGCAAAACATAGACACAGCACGGTGAATTATAAATGAGGATCCGACAGGGCAGGTACGGGAAACAAGGAGAGAAATAGGGACTCTAATCAGGGAAAAGGATCGGGAACAGGTGTGGGAAGACTAAATGATGATTAGGGGAATAGGAACAGCTGGGAGCAGGAACGGAACGATAGAGAGAAGAGAGAGCGAGAGAGTGAGAGAGGGAGGGGGAGAGAGAGGGATAGAAAGAGGGAAAGAACCTAATAAGACCAGCAGAGGGAAACTAATAGAATGGGAAGCACAGGGACAAGACATGATAATAAATGACAAAACATGACAAATATAGTAGAAAAATAAGTCTATATACGATGTGAGCAAATGAGGTGAGATAAGGGAGGTAAAGGCAATAAATAGGCCATGGTGGTGAAGTAATTACAACATAGCAAGTAAAACAGTGGAATGGTAGATTTGACAGAAGATGAGTGGCAAAGCAGAAATACTGGGGTGCAAAAAGGAGCAACATAAATACATACATACAGTAGGGGAAGAGGTAGTTGTTTGGGCTATTTATAGATGGGCTATGTACAGGTGCAGTGATATATGAGTGACAGTTAGCAAGCGGCACATCATGCATCCACAGCAGAGCGAGAGCAATGACGTGGTGCACATATCTGTACATTTGTGACATAGTACGCAATTTTCAGGGTCTGCTGCCAATCAGCAAGTAACGTTGCATGTTATCAACAGAAGAGTCAGTGAAGCCACAGTAAGTTACTGGCATGTATTGATAGTGGAAGCAAGTTGCCTGTAGGTTACTGGCAACATTTTGATAGTAAGTTATTGTGAATTTACAATAACTTACTGACAAATTGTTTTCAGGTAGGAAATTACAAATTCACACTGGTAACAAGTTTCCATTGAGTTACTGGAAAAAGCACAATAACCGCTTTACAGTGCAACTCATTACTGACACATTCTCTTACAAAGTTTGCAGAACAAACAGTGTCAAAAGAAGAGCTTGACTTGCATCGGCATAAGCATCGAAACACTTAAACTGCTACAACACTTTCACTGATGGTTGTGCATTGCCCTCAAACATCAAATCGCTGGGATGATCGTACCTTATATTACAAATATTGCGTAGAAAATGTCACATTGTACCTGCAAGGTACCGAACTGTACCAAGTGAGTTCATACGCTACATGACCAAAAGTATGAGGACACCTGTTTGTCGAACATCTAATTCCAAAATCATTGGCATT
This sequence comes from Oncorhynchus gorbuscha, assembly GCF_021184085.1. Lineage (NCBI taxonomy): Eukaryota > Metazoa > Chordata > Actinopteri > Salmoniformes > Salmonidae > Oncorhynchus > Oncorhynchus gorbuscha. Next base: position 96,767,939 of record NC_060173.1, read on the forward strand.
AATATGAAGTTGGTACCCCCTTCACTGCAATAACAGCCTCCACTCTTCTGGGAAGCCTTTCCACTGGATGTTGGAACTTTGCTGCAGGGACTTGCTTCCATTCAACCACAAGAGCATTAGTGAGGACGGACACTGATGTTAGGCGATTAGGTCTGGCTCGCAGTAAATGTTCTAATTCATCCCAAAGGTGTTCAAAAGGGTTGAGGTCAGGGCTCTTTGCAGGCCAATAAAGTTTTTCCACACCACTCTCAAAAAAATAATTCTGTATGAACCTCAGTCGGACTGCCAGATGATGAAGCATGATTCATCACTCCAGAGAACGGGTTCCCACTGCTCCAGAGTCCGTTATTTCTCCTAGACGTTTCCACTTCACAATAACAGCACTTACAGTTGAATGGGGCAGCTCAAGCAGGGCAGTTATTTGACAAACTGACTTGTTGGAAAGGTGGCATCCTATGACAGTGCCACATTGAAAGTCACTGAGCTCTTTAGTACGGCCATTCTATTGCCAATGTGTGTCTATGGAGATTGCATGTTGTGTACTCGATATCACAGCCAAATCCACTCATTTGAAGGGGTGTCCACATACTTTTGTATATATAGTGTATAGTGTGAAGTGTACTTGTGACTGTTTTTTTTACCCTAGGGAACACCACTGTACCCTAACATACTGTCCATGAACACTTTCATTTAACTCTAAAAATGCAGAGCTTCTTGTAGATTTACTGCATTTTTACCGCAACTAGACAAAAACCTCAAGGAAACCATGACACAATGTTCTAAGAACATTTTAAAAATGTTATTGGAAACATTTCTGTAGCAAACCGAGAACAAGATAAAACCTTCAGGGGACCATGACTGTTTAAATTGAATTAATGCCAATTATGCCTTTTAAGGTTCTTAGATGGGTGTAGACAACCTCAGGAGGTAGTCAGGCATGCATTGTGTCTGGATATCTTACAAGTCGCTTCGAGGCAAGCAACACTGAAGCATGCATGAGAGCACCATCTGTTCTAGATGACTGTGTGATAATGCTCTCGGTGGCCGATGTGAGCAAGACCTTTAAACAAGTCAACATTCACAAAGCCCCGGGGCCAGACGGATTACCAGAATGTGTACTCAAAGCATGCACGGAACAACTGGCAAGTGTCTTCACTGAAATTTTCAACCTCTCCCTGACCGAGTCTGTAATACCTACATGTTTCAAGCAGACCACAATAGTCCCTGTGCCCAAGGAAGCGAAGGTAACCTGCCTGAACGATTACCGCCCTGGAGCACTCACGTTGGTAGCCATGAAGTGCTTTGAAAGGCTGGTTATGGCTCACATCAACAGCATCCTCCCGGACACCCTAGACCCACACCAATTCACATACCGCCCCAGCAGATCCACAGATTACGCAATCTCAATCGCACTCCAAACTGCCCTTTCCCACCTGGACAAAAGGAACACCTATGTGAGAATGCTGTCCATTGACTACAGCTCAGCGTTTAACACCATAGTGCCCACTAAGCTCATCACTAAGCTAAAGACCCTGGGACTAAACACATCCCCCTGCAACTGAATCCTGGACTTCCTGACGGGCCGGCCCCAGGTGGTAAGAGTAGGCAACAACACGTCTGCCACACTGATCCTCAATACGGGGGCCCCTCACGGGTGTGTACTTAGTCTAATCCTGTACTCCCTGTTCACACACGACTGCATGGCCAAACACGACTCCAACACCATCATTAAGTTTGCTGACGACAGTGGTAGGCCTGATCACCAACAATCATGAAACAGCCTATAGGGAAGGGGTCAGATAGCCTATAGGGAGGGGGTCAGAGGACTGGCAGTGTGGTGCCAGGACAACCACCTCTCCCGCTATGTTAGCATCAGGTATAAACGAGACTGTTGTCTCGTCCCTCTCACCCCCTGTCTCTTCCCTCTCTTCTCTCTGATGTTTCTCTCCCAGTCCCTCCCTTGATTGAAGCATCAGGAACTCTGTCATTCCCATCGCTTGTTTTTCGCCTCTCGAAACCACTTGTTTATTTTCCTCCGCTTGTCTCTCTCCGTCTGTGAATGACCTGTTGCCCTGCTATCACACATCTGGTTCTCTGACAGCAGATAATGACATGGCTTTGTTTTGTTCTGTGTGTGGTCGTGTCTGAGAGGAAGCTGCTGAGGCTCATTCTCATGCCATCTGACTCTAGTTTTGCTGCTGCTTGATTGGTATGAACTCTACCCGTGTCTGGCTAAATAGCTGAGCACAAACCAAGTTTCTAACCTTAGCCAAACAAACGCTACACACAGTCCACCCCCCCTTCTCTCTCTCTCTCTCTCTCTCTCTCTCTCTCTCTCTCTCTCTCTCTCTCTCTCTCTCTCTCTCTCTCTCTCTCTCTCTCTCTCCCTCTCTCTCTGCCTACTGTATCTGTCTCTTTCTATTGTTCTCTCTCTCTCTCTCTCTCTCTCTCTCTCTCTCTCTCTCTCTCTCTCTCTCTCTCTCTCTCTCTCTCTCTCTCTCTCTCTCTCTCTCTCTCTCTGCCTACTGTATCTGTCTCTTTCTATTGTTCTCTCTCTGACTCTCTCTCTCTCTCTCTGTCTCTGTCTCTCTCCTCTATCTATCTCTCTCTCTCTCTCTCTCTCTCTCTCTCTCTCTCTCTCTCTCTCTCTCTCTCTCTCTCTCTCTCTCTCTCTCTCTCTCTCTCTCTCTCTGCCTACTGTATCTGTTTCTTTCTCTCCTTCTCCTTCTATTGTTCTCTCTCTCTCTCCCCTCTCTCTGCCTACTGTATCTGTCTCTTTCTCTCCTTCTCTTTATATTGCTCTCTCTCTCTCTCTCTCTCTCTCTCTCTCTCTCTCTCTCTCTCTCTCTCCTCTATCTCTCTCTGTCTCTCTCTCTATCTCTCTCTATCTCTCTCCTCCTCTATCTCTCTCTCCTCTGTCTCTCTCTCTATCTCTCTCTATCTCTCTCTCTCTCTCCCCTCTATCTCTCTCTCTCTCTCTCTCTCTCTCGCTCTCTCTGTCTCTCTCTCTCTCTCTCTCTCTCTCTCTCTCTCTCTCTCTCTCTCTCTCTCTCTCTCTCTCTCTCTCTCTCTCTGCCTACTGTATCTGTTTCTTTCTCTCCTTCTCCTTCTATTGTTTCTCTCTCTCTCTCCCTCTCTCTGCCTACTGTATCTGTCTCTTTCTCTCCTTCTCTTTATATTGTCTCTCTCTCTCTCTGTCTCTCTCTCTCTCTCTCTCTCTCTCTCTCTCTCTCTCTCTCTCTCTCTCTCTCTCTCTCTCTCTCTCTCTCTCTCTCTCTCTCTCTCTCTCTCTCTGTCTCTGTCTCTCTCCTCTATCTCTCTCTATCTCTCTCCTCGCTCTATCTCTCTCTCTCTCTCTCTCTCTCTCTCTCTCTCTCTCTCTCTCTCTCTCTCTCTCTCTCTCTCTCTCTCTCTCTCTCTCTCTCTCTCTCTCTCTCTCTGCCTACTGTATATGTTTCTTTCTCTCCTTCTCTTTCTATTGTTCTCTCTCTCCCCTCTCTCTGCCTACTGTATCTGTCTCTTTCTCTCCTTCTCTTTATATTGCTCTCTCTCTCTCTCTCTCTCTCTCTCTCTCTCTCTCTCTCTCTCTCTCTCTCTCTCTCTCTCTCTCTCTCTCTCTCTCTCTCTGTCTCTCTCCTCTATCTCTCTCTATCTCTCTCCTCGCTCTATCTCTCTCCTCCTCTGTCTCTCTCCTCTATCTCTCTCTATCTCTCTCCTCTCTCTCTCCCCTCTATCTCTCTCTCTCTCTCCTCTCTCTCGCTCTCTCTGTCTCTCTCTCTCTCTCTCTCTCTCTCTCTCTCTCTCTCTCTCTCTCTCTCTCTCCTCTCTCTCTGCCTACTGTATCTGTTTCTTTCTCTCCTTCTCCTTCTATTGTTCTCTCTCTCTCCCCTCTCTCTGCCTACTGTATCTGTCTCTTTCTCTCCTTCTCTTTATATTGCTCTCTCTGTCTCTCTCTCTCTCTCTCTCTCTCTCTCTCTCTCTCTCTCTCTCTCTCTCTCTCTCTCTCTCTCTCTCTCTCTCTGTCTCTGTCTCTCTCCTCTATCTCTCTCTCTCTCTCTCTCGCTCTATCTCTCTCCTCCTCTGTCTCTCTCCTGTATCTCTCTATCTCTCTCCTCTCTCTCACTCTCTCTCTCTCTCTCTCTCTCTCTCTCTCTCTCTCTCTCTCTCTCTCTCTCTCTCTCTCTCTCTCTGCCTACTGTATATGTTTCTTTCTCTCCTTCTCTTTCTATTGTTCTCTCTCTCCCCTCTCTCTGCCTACTGTATCTGTCTCTTTCTCTCCTCTTTATATTCTCTCTCTCTCTCTCTCTCTCTCTCTCTCTCTCTCTCTCTCTCTCTCTCTCTCTCTCTCTCTCTCTCTCTCTCTCTCTCTCTCTCTCTCTCTCTCTCTCTCTCTCTCTCTCTCTCTCTCTCTCTCTCTCTCTCTCTCTCTCTCTCTCTCTCTCTCTCTCTCTCTCTCTCTCTCTCTCTCTCTCTCTCTCTCTCTCTCTCTCTCTCTCTCTCTCTCTCTCTCTCTCTCTCTCTCTGTGTGTCTCTGTCTCTCTCCTCTCTCTCTCTCTCTCTCTCTCTCTCTCCCTCTCCTCTCTCTCTCTCTCTCTCTCTCTCTCTCTCTCTCTCTCTCTCTCTCTCTCTCTCTCTCTCTCTCTGCCTACTGTATCTGTTTCTTTCTCTCCTTTTCTTTCTATTGTTCTCTCTCTCTCTCCCCTCTCTCTCTGCCTACTGTATCTGTCTCTTTCTCTCCTTCTCTTTATATTGTTCTCTCTCTGCCCCCTCTCTCTGCCTACTGTATCTGTCTCTTTCTCTCCTTCTCTTTATATTGTTCTCTCTCTGCCCCCTCTCTCTGCCTACTGTATCTGTTTCTTTCTCTCCTTCTCTTTCTATTGTTCTCTCTCTCTCTCCCCTCTCTCTCTGCCTACTGTATCTGTCTCTTTCTCTCCTTCTCTTTATATTGTTCTCTCTCTGCCCCCTCTCTCTGCCTACTGTATCTGTCTCTTTCTCTCATTCTCTTTATATTGTTCTCTCTCTGCCCCCTCTCTCTGCCTACTGTATCTGTCTCTTTCTCTCCTTCTCTTTATATTGTTCTCTCTCTGCCCCCTCTCTCTGCCTACTGTATCTGTCTCTTTCTCTCCTTCTCTTTATATTGTTCTCTCTCTCTCTCTCTCAATTCAATTCAATTCAATTCAAGGGCTTTATTGGCATGGGAAACATGTGTTAACATTGCCAAAGCAAGTGAGGTAGACAACATACAAAGTGAATATATAAAGTGAAAAACAACAAAAATTAACAGTAAACATTACACATACAGAAGTTTAAAAACAGTAAAGACATTACAAATGTCATATTATATATATATATATACAATGTACAAATAGTTATAGTCTCTCTCTCTCTCTCTCTCTCTCTCTCTCTCTCTCTCTCTCGGTGCATGCTGGGTGTTTTTTGGAGTTTGAGTGTTTGGTGTGGAAAGCTCTATCCTAACTAACTTTCTTGATTCTATTCTTTTCTTTACATGTTATTTTCTATGGTGGAGGGTTAATGCAATATTTGTTTTTAGCGGTATCCAAAGTTTTTTTTTCAAAGTTAGGGTGGAAGAGGACAGAGTAACGTTCCGGGGGGTTGCAAGGTCTAGTGTGCGCAATGGCTTCTCAGCCTAGCGCGCAGGAGACGCTGTCGATGCAGCATGGATTCAGGTGTGTTCCTGAGAACGGAGTTAAGGTGGAGGAGGTTCTGCTCACGGTCGGTGAACAGGTAGGAGCTGAGTTTATACATTCTGCTTCTAGAATGAACAAGGCTGTGGTTGTGTTCATGAAAAGGGCTAATTTGGTCGGTAGGCTAATTGCTAGCGGAATATTTGTAAGGGATGTGTTGGTGTCAATTTCACCTCTCTCTACCCCTTCAACAAGAGTTGTAGTGGCAAATTTGCCTCCGTTTATTACGGATGATCAAATTAGGAAAGAGCTGAGTCGTTTTGGTAAGTTTGCTAGCGGTTTCCGTGTACTGTCAGCAGGTTTTCAGGCAGATGCCGTTAAGCACGTTGTTTCATTCAGGAGGCAAGTGTTTATGTTTCTGAACAATAATGAGGAACAGCTAAATGTGCATTTTAAAGTGAGGCATGGGGAGGGGCTCTATGCAGGTTTTGCCAGCACAGATAGTCTACGGTGTTTTGAATGTGGGGATTTGGGGCACAAGAGCTTTGCGTGCCCACATAAAGGCCATAGACAAGGGGAGGGTACGAGCGCAAGGGGGGGAAATCGAGGTCAAAATGCAGGGGGTAAGGAGATGCAGACAGCAGAGGCTGGGCCTAGTCAGTCTAGAGATGGTGGTGTAGATGAGGCTGGGCCTAGTCAGTCTAGAGATGGTGGAGAAGCAGAGGCTGGGTCTAGTCAGGCTAGAGATGGTGGGGAAGCTGAGGCTGGGCCTAGTCATGCTATGGAGGGTGTTGTAGCTGAGGCTGGCCCTAGTCATGCTATGGAGGGTGTTGTAGCTGAGGCTGGCCCTAGTCATGCTATGGAGGGTGTTGTAGCTGAGGCTGGCCCTAGTCATGCTATGGAGGGTGGTGCAGATGATACTGCGTCTAGTCAGTTTATTCTAGTGGATGAGGAGAGTATAGTGGGGAAGTGTAAGAGATTAGGGGAGGAGGAGGAGGGTGTCAAGAGGAAAAAGAAAAGGGTGTGGACAAAGGCACCATGGAAATGTTGCCTGTTGCTGTGGGTGAGGCCCTAACCAGAGAGAAAGGGCAGGTGGTCAGGGTGGGAGATAGAGAAGAGGAGGAAAGTGAGTCTGAGGAAGAGGATGAGGAGGTATTTTTTCAGACTCCTCTTCAATTGGCCCGGAGCTGACAGCCAGTCAACCAGAGGGGTCTAAGTACACATTGAGAGAACTGACAAGGTTCCTGAATGAGACTAAGGGGAAAAAGTTAATCTTGAGGCTTTTTTCCTGATCCTAGAAAGTTTGTAAGATCAGTACAACATGCTATGAGAAATGAGGGGCATGGTGTCCTCTCACCCAAGAAACGGTTTAGGTTGAGGAAGTGGGTCACAACAGTGCGTAAAGGTTTACCTTCAGACACTGTTTAAATGTTTAATTTCTTACTGACACTGGGGCTTTTTGAGCTTTGCTATTGGTCTATTTCTCTGCTGGCTTTTCTCCCACTTCTTATGGAGACTCTTCGGGTAGGCTCGCTCAATATAAATGGCGCCAGAGATGCGGGAAAGAGGAGTGTGTTGAGTGAATATGTAAAACATAAACAAGTACAGGTGTTGTTTCTGCAGGAGACGCATAGTGATGTGGTGAATGAAGTTGATTGGGGGCTCTGGTGGAAAGGGGCAAGTGTGTTGAGCCATGGGACAAATCTTAGTGCAGGGGTGGCAGTCCTTTTTGCACCGGGTCTGGCTGTAAAAATTTGCTCCTCAAAGGAGGTGTGTAGGGGTAGGTTGCTTGTTGTTAAAGCAGAAATTAACAACATGTGTTTTGTCTTTATAAATGTGTATGCGCCTAACACAGGGAGAGAAAGAGGGGTTCTATTTGGGAGTCTTAGACAGGAACTCTCACAAGTAGCGCCTGAGGAGACGCTGGTGATCGGAGGTGACTGGAACTGTACAATGGATTTTACAAAAGACAGAAATGGGGAAGAGCCTCATTCAGTGTCAGTGGGAGTGTTAAGGGACATCTTTAATCAGTTTGACCTAGTGGATGTTTGGAGAACTAAACATCCAAACACAAGACAGTATACGTGGGTGAAGGTTTTTGGGGCTAGGGTGAGTGCAGCTCGACTTGATCGTTTTTACATGTCCAGGAATCAGAGCAATAGGCTTCTGGGTGCTACCATTCTCCCAGTGGGGTTTTCGGATCACCACATAACCATGGCTCGGCTGTCTATTTCACCAGGGCCCCGGCAGGCATCTTATTGGAAGTTCAATGTAAAGCTCTTACAAGATGCCACTTTTTGCTCAGGTTTCCAGACTTTTTGGGAAAGATGGGGGCAGCGAAGAGAGGAGTATGAGTCTCTGAGTCAGTGGTGGGATGTGGGGAAAGTGCAAATTCGGCTTTTCTGTCAACAGTACACAGCTCTCTCATCCTCAGAGGCTAGGAGAGTATTGGGGGAACTAGAGCGGTGTATTAGTGAGATGGAGGTAGAGATGGTGGGGCAAGGCAATGTAGGCCTCCAGGCTAACTTAGCCGAATTACGTAGGGACCTGGGCAGTTTTTTCCAGGTTAAAGCAAAGGGAGCACTTGTAAGAGCTAGGTTCTCCATGCTCAAGGAGATGGATGCTCCCAGCTCCTTCTTCTTTGGTTTGGAAAGACAGAGCAGTGAAGCCAAGGGTATGCATTGTCTACGGCTGTCTGATGGGCGGGTGACCTCTGTGGTGGGGGAGATGCGGGAGCGGACTGTGGAGTTTTATACTGAATTGTATAGGGCAGAAATGTGTGATCCTATGTGTGCTCAGGTCTTGTTTGCAGGACTCCCTAAGCTCTCTCAGGCACAGAGGGATGAAATGGACATTCCTCTGTTGTCACATGAACTGGCAGAGGCAGTAACCCAGATGTCCCCCGGTCGTGCACCCGGGGTTGATGGACTTCCAGTGGAATTTTACAAAAATTCTGGGGAACAATTGGACAGGATTTCTTTTGCGTGTTGCAAGAATGCGTCGGGGTAGGAGAGTTGCCGATGAGCTGCCGTCGGGCGGCTCTGACTCTCTTGCCCAAAAAAGGGGACTTGTGTGAACTTAAGAACTGGAGGCCTGTGGCATTACTCTGTGCGGACTACAAGATTTTTGCCAAGGTCCTCTCTAACAGACTGAAGTCCCATCTGGACTCTATAATACACAAGGACCAGACATATTGTGTACCGGGACGCTCAATCACGGACAACTTGTTCTTGATTAGGGACATGTTGGACTTGTCGAGAGGTTCTAATGTGAACTTTGGACTGGTCTCTTTAGATCAAGAGAAGGCTTTTGATAGAGTGGATCATGAGTATCTGTTTAATGTGATGTCTGTGTTTGGGTTTGGGAAGAGTTTTGTGACCTGTGTGAAGCTGTTGTATGCTGGGGCGTCATGTATGGTTAAGGTGGGAGGGGGCTCAGTAGGCCAGTCTGGGTGAGACGGGGCATTAGACAAGGATGCCCTCTATCTGGGCAGCTGTACACACTAGCCATTGAGCCTTTTTTAGGACTGCTACGCAGGAGACTGCGGGGAGTGTGCTGGACAGGCATGGATGTGGTGACAGGAATTGCAGTCTCAGCATATGCAGATGATGTTTCTGTGATGGTCAGGGATGGGCAAGATATGCAGGAACTAGAGACCAGTCTGAAGGTGTATGAGGGAGCTTCATCAGCTAAGGTAAACTGGGGAAAGAGCAAAGCTCTGTTATGTGGGGCATGGGGGATAGGGCTCCTCCTCTGCTTCCAGGGGTTTGCAGTGGGGTTGTGAAGGGCTTAAAGTGTTGGGGGTGTACCTGGGCTCGGAGAGGTGGGTCAGCAAGAACTGGGAGGGGCTGACACAGGCAGTGGTGTCAAGACTGGCCAGGTGGAGGTGGCTCCTGTCCCAAGTGTCATATAGAGGGAGGGTGCTGATAATCAACAACCTGGTGGCATCTTCCTTGTGGCATAAACTGGCTGTCCTCAACCCCCCGCTGGTCTGCTTGCAGACCTGCAACGCAAGCTGGTGGACTTTTTTGGTCGGGACATCACTGGCTGAAGGCAGCAGTTTTGTACATGACCGTCCACGAAGGAGGACAGGGCCTGGTGGAACTGGAGAGCAGGATGGCTGCTTTCCGACTAAAGGCGGTGCAGAGACTGCTGTACCACACTGATGTTGGCTGGAGGGAACCAGCATGCGCGCTGCTGAGGAGAGCTGGCGGATTAGGGTTGGACCGGCAGCTGTTCCTCATGAAGCTGGAGAGGCTGAGTACAGCAGGTCTCTCAGAGTTTTACTCTGCGGTGCTGAGGGCCTGGCAGCTGCTAAGGCCCACACGAGAAGAGGGTGTGGAGCCTGGGCAGTGGGTGTGGGAGGAGCCCATCTTCCACAACCCAGCCATCCCTTTGAGATCGGTTCAGTCGGCCACCCTGCAGAGGCAACTGATGGCAGGGGGTTTACAAAGGCTGGGTGACCTGAGACTGCTGAGAGAGGAGGGGTGGAAAACCCCGGAGGTCTTGGCGCAACAAACAGGAATAACGTCTCTTAGGCTGCTGGAGAGATTCCTGGAGGAGGTCCAGGAGGCACTGTCTGAGCCGGTAAGGGGGGTGTTTGAGAGGCCAAAGGGAGAGGGGCCACCAATGTTCCCGCCACTGCAGGTGACGGCAGAGACTGGAGACTGGCAAGGGGGTCTGGAGGACTTGTTAGATTTTAACACTCCGAGCCTGGGGGAGTTTGAGGGGGTGGGAGGTAAAGCCCTCTACAACCTCTGTGTTAAGGTGAGGAGCTTTAGAAGCCTAACAGGAGTGAAGGCACATCAGTGGCAGGGGGTATGTGGGGCGGAGAGTATGGTGGGTTTTAGATGGAGGGGGCTCTACAAACCCCCAGTACCAAAGAGGTCAGGGGACCTCCAGTGGAGGGTTCTTCATGGAGCCCTGGCCACTAACAGCTGGTTGGCACGGGTTGATCCGGGAATTGGGCAGGGGTGTCCTTTCTGTCAAATGAAAGAAACTGTAATTCATGTGTTTTCTGTGTGCACCAGGTTAATGCCATTAATGTCTCTGTTGGAATGTCTGTGTGACAGGTTGGGGGTGGTTTTTGCTGTTGGGATGTTTATAATGGGATACAGGTATTCGAGTAAGGAGAAAGAAAAATGTGTTTTGTTGAATTTTCTGTTTGCTCAGGCAAAGTTAGCTATTTGGCTAACAAGGAGGAACAGGGTCAAAGGTGGGGGGATAACAGACCCTTTACTACTGTTTCATGGGATGGTCTCTGCGCGCCTTAGGGTTGAGTTTGAGTTCTATAAAATGATCAAATGTGTGGAGATGTTTGAGGAGATATGGTGTGTTGGGGGGGCTGTCTGTATTGCTGGGGAAGATGTTTTGGATATACGGTTGTAGGAGAGGGTTTTTGTGTATTTTTATTTATTTATTTATTTTATTTTTTGTTTGTTATTTATTTTAGGAGTGGGGGGGTGAGTTTTAAATGAATTAAGAATGTTTCAATAAAGAAAGACCAAAAGTCAAAGTCTCTCTCTCTCTCTCTCTCTCTCTCTCTCTCTGTCTCTGTCTCTGTCTCTCTCCTCTCTCTCTCTCTCTCTCTCTCTCTCTCTCTCTCTCTCTCTCTCTCTCTCTCTCTCTCTCTCTCTCTCTCTCTCTCTCTCTCTCTCTCTCTCTCTCTCTCTCTCTTTACATGTCTCAAGTCCATCATCCAGGGGATTACTTACACTTTTACCAAGGGAGCAATCTTCCTCTCATAAAGACAGTCTAAAGAGTGAAGGTCTGAGGGTAAGGGGATTATATGAAACACATCTTCCCCTAGATCAACAGTTGTCAGAAGACGGCTGTATGTTCTCCATCTCATGATTTAAGCAAAACCAAGAAACTAGAGCTGTAGCTATGTTTCAATCCAATTGGCAACATATTTTCATCCAAATATTCAAAAATCTGCATAAAGAAATTATGTAATTTTCCAACTCGTGGTGTTTCCACCAAACTGACTTGTTGCAGATAAACATCAGTGCATGATGACATGCTTTTTTGCTTAAGTTTTCATGTACCGCATATAAATCTAATGTTCAATGTGTTTCCATCGCATTTTCAACTTTTGTCCCAAAAACTGTTGCCTTAAATAGCAACTGTGACTACTCTGGTCTTGGCACCTGCGTGCTAGCCAACAGCTCGCAGTTACAGTGCAGGTACTGTAGGCTCTGCGGGTAAGCTATTCTACATGAAAAGATTGTGGATAAGAGCAAGAATGTTTTAATTTGTCAAAATGGCAGTCAAACATTGATCATCACGTCACCAGAAAAAGACACCCGTATGTCTGCATGTTGTGTCTGAGCCCGTATGTCTGCATGTTGTGTCTGAGCCCGTATGTCTGCATGCTGTGTCTGAGCCGTATGTCTGCATGCTGTGTCTGAGCCCGTATGTCTGCATGCTGTGTCTGAGCCCGTATGTCTGCATGCTGTGTCTGAGCCCGTATGTCTGCATGCTGTGTCTGAGCCCGTATGTCTGCATGCTTTGTCTGAGCCCGTATGTCTGCATGCTGTGTCTGAGCCCGTTTGTCTGCATGCTGTGTCTGAGCCTGTATGTCTGCATGTTGTGTCTGAGCCCGTATGTCTGCATGTTGTGTCTGAGCCTGTATGTCTGCATGCTTTGTCTGAGCCCATATGTCTGGAAGCCAAAGACACATTTCCATTGTTAATCAAACAATGGGACAATTACGTTTTTGAACTTGAGCTGGAACGCACTCACCATAGAGAATGGTGACCATGGAGACGGGCATGACCAGGATCCCCAGAAGCATGTCAGCGACGGCCAGCGACATCAGGAAATAGTTGGTGGCGTTCTGGAGCTTCTTCTCCAGAGACACAGCCATGATAACCAGGATGTTACCCGTCACTGTAACGGCGATTACCGCCAGGATCAGCAACGCTGCCCAGTTCTTGTCCACTGCCGTCATCCCCGTTGCACACAGCGATGATGCCAGGATCCTCCCTTCTTCACTGTAACCCCTGATGCCATGAGTCCAGTTGCCTGACGGAAAGTAATTCACATCGGCGTCTTCATTCCTGTTACACCCGTTTGAAAAATTCCTGCCTCCATTTCCCAGAAGTCCCTCTGACCCGGGAAGCCAAGGTTCAGGGTTAAAGGGCGGAATAGTTACAGCTTTGACAGCAGACGAGATCAACTCTGATCCGTTCCCGTGCAGGTTCATTATGTCAGTTCCCATACACCTCCAGCACACCTTAAGCACTACTTATAACAACACACTTACTCCTACAGGTCTCTTACAAGAGAGGAGCAATAGGGATGTGTCGGGTCCTTAAAAGTCTCCACATGGTCTCCATCATCGTGCTCAGAGCAACGTGTCAAAAAACGCCACAGAACAATAGAGGTCTATGACTTTCGCTCTGTTGCAAGTATCCCAAACCAGAGAGCAATTACCCTAAGCTCTAGTTCTCACATTCAAACCTTTTCTCAGGTCCACATTATCACCTGTTGATCAGAGGTTGAATCCATTTGGATTCAGGAAAGTAGAATCGTTAGACTGTGCTCAACTCTAGCACGCCAGTTTGGTGAGAAAGGTATCCACACTGTCAGATGGCACCGATTGCTCGGTTAAATCCTTACGTCATCTTAGCGATGGAGAAGATTAGACATGAGATGTGTGTGTGTGTGTCAGATAATCCTCAGGTGTCTTTGCTGCTCCTGCTAGGGTTTACAGCTGTGTGTGCTATGGAAATGATTCAGAAGCCTGATGAGTGACGACAGGTGTCACACACACTATCTCTCTCTCTTTCTCAGTCACACACACACACACATTCACACACATACACACACACACACACACACACACACACTTCCAGCCAGCTCCGTCCTCTGAGCTGGGAGGGAGACGAGTTTTGCCAGATGTGATGGATGGAAAATCCTAGTTTGGGAAAAACAGTCACCCTAAAAACATTCCTCTACTTTTCTTCCATTTTTCCTCTTTTTCTTCCTTATTCCTTCAGCCCTTTAATCCAGACTCATCAGAGCCTACATTGTTTTCTTTCCTATTTGACAAGTGTCAGGTTCTTCAGGTCCCCGGATTATTAGGAAGTTCCCACTTCAGCCGTCAGTTACTGAGCAGTATTCCACTGTGTGCTGTTTCTGCTTTCGCACAGACACTCACATACGCTCTCCGTGCCTCACATTCTCTCTCTCTCGCTCTCTCACACACTTTCTGTGTTCTGTTCCACACTCCATGCACCTTTCTCTCCCTCCCTGTTTCACACTCTCTCGCTCACTCCTTCTTTCACTGCCCCTCCCATCCCCTCTTTCACTCAATTTGCGTGCTTTCTCTCTCTCTTTCTCTCTCTGCCTCTCTCTCTCTCTCTCTCTCTTGACACGGTCCAGTTCACTGTAGGTCTTCCGTGTACACACAGTAGCATTAGAAGTTATGTGAGGGCTCATAAAAGTACTGCTTTGCATTGATAAATAAGCTGAATCCAGGGAGCATAGTGTGCATGCAGGGGTCCTTCTGAGTGCTGTCTGAGCACAATAAACCCCCCCTGCTGTACACACTGAAGGACCCCCCCCCCCCCCCCCACTCTGGGGGCTTTCACACACTTGCTTAAGCAGAAACATGTAGGAGGACATAAAGTACAAACACACAACTGGGTCCTGGACTTCCTGACGGGCCGCCCCCAGGTGATGAAGGTAGGAAACAACACCTCCACGTCGCTGATCCTCAACACTTGGGCCCCACAAGGGTGTGCTGCTCAGCCCCCTCCTGTACTCCCTGTTAACATATGGCTACATGGCCATGCAGGTATAAAGGTATAAAGCTTTAAGTTCCTCGGTGTAAACATCACTGATAAACTGTAATAATACACCCACACAGACAGTGTAGTGAAGAAGGCGCAACAGCAACTCTTCAACCTCAGGAGGCTGAAGAAATGTAGCTTGGCACCTAAAACCCTGACTAACTTTTACAGATGCACAATTGAGATCATCCTGTCGGGTTGTATCACCGCCTGGTACGGCAACTGCACCGCTCGCAACTGCAGGGCTCTCCAGAGGGTGGTGCGGTCTGCCCAACGCATCACCGGGGGCGAACTACCTGCCCTCCAAGACTATCATCCAGAAGGTGAGGTCAGTACAGGTGCATCAATGCTGGGCTTGAGATACTAAAAAACGGCCTCCCGGGTGGCGCAGTGGTTAAGGGCGCTGTACTGCATCAGAGTCCCTGGGTTCGCGCCCAGGCTCTGTCGTAACCGGCCGCGACCGGGAGGTCCATGGGGCGACGCACCATTGGCCTAGTGTCGTCCGGGTTAGGGAGGGCTTGGTCGGTAGGAATGTCCTTGTCTCATCGCGCAACAGCGACTCCTGTGGCGGGCCGAGCGCTAACCAAGGTTGCCAGGTGCACGGTGTACCCTCCGACACATTGGTGCGGCTGGCTTCCGGGTTGGATGCGCGCTGTGTTAAGAAGCAGTATGGCTGGTTGGGTTGTGTATCGGAGGACGCATGACTTTCAACCTTCGTCTCTCCCGAGCCCGTACGGGAGTTGTAACGATGAGACAATATATTAGCTACTACAACAATTGGATACCACGAAATTGGGGAGAAAAAAGGGGTAAAATTAAAAAATAATTTTTTTAAAAAGATACTAAAAAACAGCTTCTATCTCAAGGACATCAGACTGTTAAATAGCCATCACTAGCACATTAGAGGCTGCTGCCCTATAACCAGTTGAAGTCGGAAGTTTACATACACTTAGGTTGGAGTAATTAAAACATGTTCTTCCAACACTCCACAAATTGCTTGTTAACAAACTATAGTTTTGGCAAGTTGGTTCGGACATCTACTTTGTACACGATACAAGTCAATTTTCCAACAATTGTTTACAGACAGATTATTTAACTTATAATTCACTGTATCTGTCATGTTTTGTCTTATATTGTCTTGTCATTTTGCTTTTCCTTCTGTTCGTTTTCCCCCTGCTGGTCTTTTTAGGTTCGTTCCCCTTTTTCTCTCTCCCTCCCTCTCTCTCTTCTCTCTATCGTTCCGTTCCTGCTCCCAGCTGTTCCTATTCCCCTATCAATCATTTAGTCTTCCCACACCTGTTCCCTATCTTTTCCCCTGATTAGAGTCCCTATTTCTCCCCTTGTTTTCCGTTTCTGCCCTGTCGGATCCTTGTATATTGTTCACCGTGCTGTGTCTTTGTATCGCCCTGTCGTGTCGTGTTTCCCTCAGATGCTGCGTGGTGAGCAGGTGTCTGAGTCTGCTACGGTCAAGTGCCTTCCCGAGGCAACCTGCAGTTTATTATCGAGTCTCCAGTCAGTTCTCGTGATTACGAGTGGAATTGTTTTTTATGCTTTATTTACCGCTCCGATTTGTCTAGGAGTATTGCTATTTCCTTTAACTGGAATAAAGACTCTGTTTTCGCCAAGTCGCTTTTGGGTCCTCATTCACCTGCATAACAGTATCATAATTCCAGTGGGTCAGAAGTTTACATACACTAAGTTGACTGTGCCTTTAAACAGCTTGGAATATTCCAGAAAATGATGTAAAGGCTTTAGAAGTTTCTGATAGGCTAATTGACATAATTTGAGTCAATTGGAGGTGTACCTGTGGATGTATTTCAAGGCCTCCCTTCAAACTCAGTGCCTCTTTCAGTGCCTCTTTGCATGACATCATGGGAAAATCAAAAGGAATCAGCCAAGACCTCAGAAAAACAATTGTAGATTGGTTCATCCTTGGGAGCAATTTCCAAACGCTTGAAGGTTTGAGTTTATTTTATTTTTACAGGGACAGTGCACATTAATCAATGTTTCAGTAAAAGTGCCGGTTTTAGCCAGCCGGCTAATTTTCAACAGCAGTCCCTGGGCAGGTTATTAAAAACAATTACAATATAGACAATCATTGAGCAGTGAGCACACGCAGAGCAACATAAGACAAGCAAGACGTAGCATACAGACAGAGAAACATCTCCCTCATTAGTGGAGTAGTGAATAAATACAATGTTGTATCAACTCATACACCAGATAGATACAGTGAAATGTGTTGTTTTACAGGGTCAGTCATAGTAGTACAGCGCCCCTGGAACAAATTGGGGTTAAATGCCTTGCTCAAAGGTACATTGACTGATTTCCTCCTTGTCTGCTCAGGAATTTGAACCAGTAACCTTTTGGTCAATACTCTAACCACTAGGCTACCTGCCACATAGTATTAGTAGGAGTCATGGTAGATACTATGAAGATACAGCCAGCAGCACATAACAGAGATGACTCGGCAAATTTGTTTGCCCTTTCAATTAGCTATATGCTAATTCATGTAGCAGAGCGCCATACTGTAGCGGTGTTAGTGTGAATTAACGCTGAAATAAACCTGATATGAGCGGAGGCTGCTGCCTGAAAAAGATACTGTAGCTGCCTACATTTAAACACACACGCCAGACAACACACACAGACACACACAGACACGGACATACATGAACATACACATCCCCACACGCACACACACATACTGGAGTGGTAAAACGTTGCAGTCACAGACACATTCACTATATTACCACTTTGACAGTCAGACACACACTCAAAGCACTGTTAACATAACAAGACTATTGAATGCTTCTGCAGGGAAAGCATAAATCATACAACTCATACACAGCTGCTGGTCTTTGCCAACAGAAGTCTATCATAACAGAAGTTTATCATAACAGAAGTATATCATAACATTGCAATGTCAGCTACAGTGCACTATGGCATCAACTAGAAGGAATATTGAAACCTTAAGCCACACATTCCATTGATAGCGATGACAGCTGAGAGTGTCCCAACCAAACGTATCCTATAGCTTGGCCCTGCTACCGCTGAGCTGGGTCACTTGCTGTGATTCCTATCGTACCAGTCTGCTCTCTCACTCCTCTTTCACTGCTCTCTCACTGTTCTCTCGCTGCTCTCTTAGTCCTCCTTCACTCCTCCTGGCCAAATCATTTATCCCAGACAAGGGAGGTCCATTCATTTATGACCGAAGCGCTAAATAAAAGTGCCAATAAAATCAAGCATTCGTGGAGATTTACTGTGATCAAGCAAAATAATGTAATCCTTTGTCATGATCCACCCCAAAATTCTAATTGGAATTGATTATTTTTCCTCCCATTTTTATAAGCGCTCTATATTCTAAATTGTATTATCTAAAGTCCAAGTGGGCTGGGCTTAGTGACTTCCTCATGTCATACGCCACATGAATTTGATTGACATCTAGATGTCAGATATTGGATGGGGCAGCAAAATGAGATCCAGATCACTGTTTGATTGAATTACATGTTAAACAGATGAAATAAACAAAGCAATTAACAAATGGAAATACAAATTAAATACATTTTCACCACCAATTATCAGACTCTTGTGCTACTCAGGGGCTTTTAAAATGGAGACTGAATAATGTGTCTAAGAGTATTTAAAACAGCACAAGGAAATGTAACTTAAACAAATGAGTCAGGCTACTCCGTAGTCGTGTTTAATGTACATTTCCATATAGTTTCGAAGATATTCGTAATAACTACAATTTGAATGATCTCACAGGTTGTGAACGTATACTGTGTACTCTTCTGGCACCTAGATGATGAATACTAAGGTGGTAAAACAGCAGATGGAACAAAGGAGAATATGTGAGTCCAAGCTTAATATTTCACACTGGCCAGACAGGCTATGCTCTCACTTGCTGTTCGGCAAAGGTCACACACACACACACACACACACACACACACACACACACACACACACACACACACACACACACACACACACACACACACACACACACACACACACACACACACACACACACACACACACACACACACACACACACACACACAAATTATGCAGAAATCCATTTTTTTTGCAATATTCAAAATGTGTTTTTATTAACCTTCATCTGGCCTTTTAGAGAGAGGAAGTCATCCAACCTCACTTCCAATTGTCATATTAATGGCAGAGGGCTTGATGGAGAGTTCCACGTTTACCATCACACCTTACCTCACTGTCTATCCTACATCAGTGTCATTTCAGATTATATGGAAGATTAACTTTAGTAAATTACTATCTGTACTGTATTTTACTGTAAGTCTGGACACAAGGACGTTGCTCAAGGTACTGTAATCAATATGCATTCCCTCATGTGTTACAGGTCATGATGATAGCCCCATGTCAGACATAACATATGTTCTGTCCTTGAGCTCATCTTTCAGAAGGCAGGTCAAGTGGCTCAGAAATATTGGTCAGTAAGGACTTTTCCCCATTTTTGCCTACTGAAGCCTACCTCAGATAAAACAAATGTTGAGTGGATGACAGAGAGAACAGAGATTGGCTCAATAGACCGTAACATTCATGTTGCTGACTGTAGTCCTAAACAATGTCCTCCATCAACACTCCCCTGCCTTCTCCACAACACTTCATCTTGATAAACAACCTGTCCTCGCTGTTCACAAAGACAGATACAGTCATCCCTCCCTCCCTCCCTCAACCCTTCCTCCCTCGTTTTATCTGCTTACACCAATAATGTGCGGATATACAAAAGTGATCGATAGCTATGAGAGGAAAAGGAAATAAACTGATGTAAAAAGTCACAGGTCACCCAGTTAAAAGACTTATGTAAATAAATCATGTTGTTCTCAATCAATCAATAATTCAATGAGACGAGAACGGAGGGAAGCAAACAGATGTTAAACCTCTGTAAAGGTCAAAGGTCACTGTGATCCGTCACATCCCATTGGAAGCCTGATTGATCTATATCTCACAAGAGTTATAGATGGACATTGTAAATCAACAGTAACTGACTGGTTATCTAGATCTGACTGATGTAAGATACTATGCTACAGAGTGGCATTTCCATCCACATTGACATGGCCACAGTGGAGAGGGTGAAAAGCGTGCACATCACTGACAATATGAAATGGTCCATCCACTCAAACAGACAGTGAGGTGAAGAAGGCGCAAGAGTTTCCTACGGACGTGAAGCTTGGCATTCAGGCCAAAGAGTTCAATCTTGGTTTCATCAGACCAGAGAATATTGTTTCTCATGGTCTGAGAGTCCTTTAGGAGGCCTTTTGGCAGTCTCCAAGCAGGCTGTCATGTGCCTTTTACTGAGGAGTGGCTTCCGTCTGGCCACTCTACCATAAAGGCCTGATTGGTGGAGTGCTGCATAGATGGTTATTCTTCTGGAAGCTTGTCCCATATCCAAAGAGGAAATCTGGAGCTCTATCAGCGTGACCATCGTGTTCTTGGTCACCCCCCTGACCAAGGCCCTTCTCCACTGATTGCTCATTTTGGCCGGGCGGCCAGCTCTAAGAAGAGTCTTGGTGGTTCCAAACTTCTACCATTTAAGAATGATGGAGGTCACTGCATTCTTGGGGACCTTCAATGCTGCAGAAATGTTTTGGTACCCTTCCACAGATCTACGGAGAATTCCTTCGACCTTATGGCTTGGTTTTTGTTAGACCTTTTACAGACAGGTGTGTACCTTTCCAAATCATGTCCAATCAATCGAATTTACCACGGGTGGACACCAATCAAGTTTTAAAGACATCTCAAGGATTATTAATGGAAACAGGATGCACCTGAGCTCAATATCGAATCTCATAGTAAAAGTTCTGAATAGTTATGTAAATAAGAATGGTAGAAACTCCTCAAATTCAGGTGTGCCAAGCTTAGCGTCAACCCAAGAAGACTCAAGGCTATAACCCGCTGCCAAAGGTGCTTCAACAAAGTACTGAGTAAAGGGTCTGAATACTTACGTAAATGTGATATTTCTGTTTTAAATGTGTAATAATATATATATATATATACTGAACAAAAACATAAATGCAACTTGTAAAGTGTTGGTCACATGTTTCATGATCTGAAATAAATAAAAAACATAAATGTTCCATCTGCACAAAAAGCTTATTTCTCACATTTCTTTATATCCCTGTTAGTGACTATTTCTCCTTTGCAACATTATCCATCCACCTGACAGGTGTGGCATATCAACAAGCTGATTAAAGAGCATAATATTTACACAGGTGCACCTTGTCCTGGGGACAATAAAAGGCAACCACCAACTTTCCAGAATTTGGCAGTACGTCCAACTGTACAAATGACCTCGACTAACCTGTACCCCCGCACATTGAGTCATTACTAGTACCCCACTGTATATACTCTCGTTATTGTTATTTTATTCTGTTACTTTTTATTATTTGTTGCTTTAGGTTATTTGGTAAATATTTTCTTAACTCTTTCTTGAATTGAATTGTTGGTTAAGGGCTTGTAAGTAATTATATCACGGTAAGGTCTACTACCCCTGTTGTATTTGCCACATGTGACAAATCAAGTTTGATTTGTAACCACGCCATCCCAGGACTTCCACATCTGGCTTCTTCACTTGCGGGATCGTCTGAGACCAGCTACTCGGACAGCTGATGACACTCTGGGTTTGCACAACCAAAGAATTTCTGGGAAATTCAGATCAGGGAAGCTCATCTGCGTGCTCGTCATCCTCACCAGTGTCTTGACCTGACTGCAGTTCGGCGTCATAACCAACTTCAATATGCAAATGCTCACCTTCGATGGCCACTGGCATGCTGGAGAAGTGTGATCTTCACGGATGAATCCTGGTTTCATCGTGTGTGTGAGTGAGCGGGTGAGCGGTGTGTGAGTGAGCGGTTTGCTGATGTCAACATTGTGAACAGAGTACCCCATGGTGGCGGTGTGGTGTGGTTATGGTATGCGCAGGCATAAGCTGCGGACAATGCAAACAATTGCATTTTATCGATGGCAATTTGAATGCACAGGGATACCATGACGAGGTGCTGAGGCCCATTGTCGTGCCATTCATCTGCCACCATCACCTGAGTAGTGCAGCGGTCTAAGGCACTGCATGTCAGTGCAAGAAGCATTACTACAGTCCAGGCTGTATCACACTGGGCCGTGATAGGTCCCATAAGGCAGCGCATAATAATTTTCCTGATAACGCACGACCCCATGAAGCAAGGATCTGTACATAATTCCTGGAAACTGAAAATGTCCCAGTTCTTCCATAGCCTGCATACTCACCAGAGATGTCACCCATATTTGGGATGCTCTGGATCAACGTGTTCCAGTTTCTGTCAATATCCAGCAACTTTGTGTAACGGACCGAAATGCAGCGTGTAGGTTACTCATGACTTTAATGAAATTAATCGCGGTACATGAAATAACTGAATACTAAATACAAAAACAACAGAACGGAACATGAAACTAATTACAGCCTATCTGGTGACTACAACACAGAGACAGGAACAAACACCCACGAAATACAAAGCGAACTCAGGCTGCCTAAATACGGTTCCCAATCAGAGACAACGATAAGCACCTGACTCTAATTGAGAATCGCCTCAGGCAGCCAAGCCTATACCACACCCCTAATCAGCCGCGATCCCAAATATTACAAACCCCAATACGAAACACAACATATAAACCCATGTCACACCCTGGCCTACCCAAACATATAACAAAAACACAAAATACAATGACCAAGGCGTGACAGAACCCCCCCCCCCCTCCTAAGGTGCGGACTCCCGGACGCACCTCAAGAGCATAGGGAGGGTCCGGGTGGGCGTCTGTCCATGGTGGCGGTTCTGGCTCGGGACGTGGACCCCACTCCATTAATGTCCTATTTCCTCCCCTTCGCGTCCTGGGATAATCCACCCTCTCCGCCGACCATGGCCTAATAGTCCTCACCCAAATCCCCACATAACTGAGGAGCAGCTCGTGACAGAGGGGCAGCTCGGGACAGAGGGGCAGCTCGGCACAGAGGGGCAGCTCGGGACAGAGGGGCATCTCAGGACAGAGGGGCAGCTCGGGACAGAGGGGCAGCTCGGGACTGAGAGGCAGCCTGGGACAGAGGGGCAGCTCGGGACAGAGGGGCAGCTCGGGACAGAGGGACAGCTCGGGACCGAAGCAGCCCGGGACTGAGGGGAAGCCCGGTACTGAGGGGAAGCCCGGTACTGAGGGGAAGCCCGGTACTGAGGGGAAGCCCAGTACTGAGAGGAAGCCCAGTACTGAGAGGAAGCCCAGTACTGAGAGGAAGCTCAGGCAGGTAGTAGGCTCTGGTAAATCCTGGCTGGCTGGCGGAACTGGAAGATTCAGGTTGACAAGCAGATCTGGAAGAGACTGGTTGTCTGGCAGATCTGGAAGAGACTGGTTGTCTGACAGATCTGGAAGAGACTGGTTGTCTGACAGATCTGGAAGAGACTGGTTGTCTGGCAGATCTGGAAGAGACTGGTTGTCTGGCAGATCTGGAAGAGACTGGTTGTCTGGCAGATCTGGAAGAGACTGGTTGTCTGGCAGATCTGGAAGAGACTGGTTGTCTGGCGGCGCTGGGCTGACTGGCGGCACTGGCGGTTGAAGAGTTGCATATAGTTTTACTTGCATTTAAGAGCAGTTGGAGGCCATGGAAGGAGAGTTGTATGGCATTGAAGCTCGTCTGGAGGTTAGATAACACAGTGTCCAAAGAAGGGCCAGAAGTATACAGAATGGTGTTGTCTGTGTAGAGGTGGATCAGAGAATAATCAGCAGCAAGAGCAACATTATTTTAATTTAACTTTTTTTATTTCACCTTTATTTAGCTAGGTAGGCTAGTTGAGAACAAGTTCTCATTTGCAACTGTGACCTGGCCAAGATAAAGCATAGCAATTTGATACATACAACAACACAGAGACACACATGGAATAAACAAAACATACAGTCAATAATACAGTAGAAAAAATAAAATCAGTCTATGTACAGTGAGTGCAAATGAGGTAAGATAAGGGAGTTATAAGGCAATAAATAGGCCCTGGTGGCGAAGTAATTACAATATAGCAATTAAACACTGGAATGGTAGATGTGCAGAAGATGAATGTGCAAGTTGAGATACTGGGGTGCAATGGAGCAAGATAAATAAATAAATAAATACAGTATGGGGATGAGGTAGATAGATGGGCTGTTTACAGATGGGCTATGTACAGGTGCAGTGATCTGTGAGCTGCTCTGACAGCTGGTGCTTAAAGCTAGTGAGGGAGATATGAGGCTCCAGCTTCAGTGATTTTTGCATTTCGTTCTTGTCAATTGCAGCAGAGAACTGGAAGGAAAGGCAACCAAAGGAGGAATTGGCTTTGGGGGTGACCAGTGAGATATACCTGCTGGAGCGCGTGCTACAAGTGGGTGCTGCTGTGGTGACCAGTGAGCTGAGATAAGGCGGGGCTTTACCTAGCAGAGAATTGTAGATAACCTGTAGCCAGTGGGTTTGGAGACAAGTATTTCTTTTTTTCACCTTTATTTAACCAGGTAGGCAAGTTGAGAACAAGTTCACATTTACAACTGCGACCTGGCCAAGATAAAGCAAAGCAGTTCGACAGATACAACGATACAGAGTTACACATGGAGTAAAACAAACATACAGTCAATAATAAAGTATAAACAAATCTATATACAATGTGAGCAAATGAGGTGAGAAGGGAGGTAAAGGCAAAAAAGGCCATGGTGGCAAAATAAATACAATATAGCAAGTAAAACACTGGAATGGTAGTTTTGCAATGGAAGAATGTGCAAAGTAGAAATAAAAATAATGGGGTGCAAAGGAGCAAAATAAATAAATTAATTAAATACAGTTGGGAAAGAGGTAGTTGTTTTGGGCTAAATTATAGGTGGGCTATGTACAGGTGCAGTAATCTGTAAGATGCTCTGACAGTTGGTGCTTAAAGCTAGTGAGGGAGATAAGTGTTTCCAGTTTCAGAGATTTTTGTAGTTCGTTCCAGTCATTGGCAGCAGAGAACTGGAAGGAGAGGCGGCCAAAGAAAGAATTGGTTTTGGGGGTGACTAGAGAGATATACCTGCTGGAGCGTGTGCTACAGGTGGGAGATGCTATGGTGACCAGCGAGCTGAGATAAGGGGGGACTTTACCTAGCAGGGTCTTGTAGATGACATGGAGCCAGTGGGTTTGGCGACGAGTATGAAGCGAGGGCCAGCCAACGAGAGCGTACAGGTCGCAATGGTGGGTAGTATATGGGGCTTTGGTGACAAAACGGATTGCACTGTGATAGACTGCATCCAATTTGTTGAGTAGGGTATTGGAGGCTATTTTGTAAATGACATCGCCAAAGTCGAGGATTGGTAGGATGGTCAGTTTTTCAAGGGTATGTTTGACAGCATGAGTCAAGGATGCTTTGTTGCGAAATAGGAAGCCAATTCTAGATTTAACTTTGGATATGGGTCTGGAAGGAGAGTTTACAGTCTAACCAGACACCTAAGTATTTGTAGTTGTCCACGTATTCTAAGTCAGAGCCGTCCAGAGTAGTGATGTTGGACAGGCGGGTAGGTGCAGGTAGCGATCGGTTGAAGAGCATGCATTTAGTTTTACTTGTATTTAAGAGCAATTGGAGGCCACGGAGGGAGAGTTGTATGGCATTGAAGCTTGCCTGGAGGGTTGTTAACACAGTGTCCAAAGAAGGGCCGGAAGTATACAGAATGGTGTCGTCTGCATAGAGGTGGATCAGAGACTCACCAGCAGCAAGAGCAACCTCATTGATGTATACAGAGAAGAGAGTTGGTCCAAGAATTGAACCCTGTGGCACCCCCATAGAGACTGCCAGAGGTCCGGACAGCAGACCCTCCGATTTGACACACTGAACTCTGTCAGAGAAGTAGTTGGTGAACCAGGCGAGGCAATCATTTGAGAAACCAAGGCTGTCGAGTCTGCCGATGAGGATGTGGTGATTGACAGAGTCGAAAGCCTTGGCCAGATCAATGAATACGGCTGCACAGTAATGTTTCTTATCGATGGCGGTTAAGATATCGTTTAGGACCTTGAGCGTGGCTGAGGTGCACCCATGACCAGCTCTGAAACCAGATTGCATAGCAGAGAAGGTACGGTGGGATTCGAAATGTCCGGTGATCTGTTGGTTAACTTGGCTTTCGAAGACCTTAGAAAGGCATGGTAGGATAGATATAGGTCTGTAGCAGTTTGGGTCAAGAGTGTCCCCCCCTTTGAAGAGGGGGATGACCGCAGCTGCTTTCCAATCTTTGGGAATCTCAGACGACACGAAAGAGAGTTTGAACAGGCTAGTAATAGGGGTGGCAACAATTTTGGCAGATAATTTTAGAAAGAAAGGGTCCAGATTGTCTAGCCCGGCTGATTTGTAGGGGTCCAGATTTTTCAGCTCTTTCAGAACATCAGCTGAATGGATTTGGGAGAAGGAGACATGGGGAAGGCTTGGGCGAGTTGCTGTTGGGGGTGCAGTGCTGTTGACCGGGGTAGGAGTAGCCAGGTGGAAAGCATGGCCAGCCGTAGAAAAATGCTTATTGAAATTCTCAATTATGGTGGATTTATCAGTGGTGACAGTGTTTCCTATCTTCAGTGCAGTGGGCAGCTGGGAGGAGGTGTTCTTATTCTCCACGGACTTTACAGTGTCCCAGAACTTTTTTGAGTTAGTGTTGCAGGAAGCAAATTTCAGCTTGAAAAAGCTAGCCTTGGCTTTTCTAACTGCCTGTGAATAACGGTTTCTAGCTTCCCTGAACAGCTGCATATCACGGGGGGCTGTTCGATGCAAATGCAGAACGCCATAGGATGTTTTTGTGTTGGTTAAGGGCAGTCAGGTCTGGGGAGAACCAAGGGCTATATCTGTTCCTGGTTCTAAATTTCTTGAATGGGGCATGTTTATTTAAGATGGTTAGGAAGGCATTTAAAAAAAATATCCAGGCATCCTCTACTGACGGGATGAGATCAATATCCTTCCAGGATACCCCGGCCAGGTCGATTAGAAAGGCCTGCTCGCTGAAGTGTTTCAGGGAGCGTTTTACAGTGATGAGTGGAGGAATCCCGGAATCGACGAAAGCAGATAGTCACACGGATAGCAGAAAGCTAGCTGTGAGATCCGGGTATGAATGTCCAGAGAGCAGTTGAAATCCAGGGACATGGAGAGAAAAATTGGTCTGGTATGTTCCATTCCGAGCCGCGCTGCGCCGTACAAAACTGGCGATTGATTTTCGAGCTAAAGGATAGCTGATGACCACAAACCGTGGTTAGCTGAATACTAACGATTTGCCAGTAAGGAAGCTAACTAGCTTCTGAACTAGCTTCTGATTAGCTTCTGGATTAGCTTCTGGGCTATCTTCTGGCTAGCTCCTGGCTAGCTTCTGGCTAGTTTCTGGCTAGCTTCTTGGAGTTTCTGGCTAGCTTCTGGCTAGCTTCTTGGAGGATTGCAGATTTGAGGTAAATAATACATATTTATAAATATAAATTGGTGAGGCGGGTTGCAGGAGAGTGTTTTGAAGATGAGATGAGTTGATGGAAAATAAAAATAAAATGTATGTGAAAAAAGTTGTAAATATATATATATACAGGACACGACAAGACGAGGACAAAAGACGTCTGAACTGCTATGCCATCTCTGACTACTTGTGACGGACAACTAACGAGAGTGTACAGGTCGCAGTGGTAGGTAGTGTATGGGGCCTTGGTGACAAAATGGATGGCACTGTAATATACTGCATCCAATTTGTTGAGTAGAGTGTTGGAGGCTGATGACATCGCCGAAGTCGAGGATCGGTAGGATGGTCAGTTTTACGAGGGTATGTTTGGCAGCATGAGTGAAGGATGCTTTGTTGCGATATAGGAAGCCGATTCTAGATTTAATTTTGGATTGGAGATGCTTAAGTGAGTCTGGAAGAAGATTTTTGCAGTCTAACCAGACACCTAGGTATTTGTAGTTGTCCACGTATTCTAAGTCAGAGCCGTCCAGAGTAGTGATGCTGGACGTGGGCAGGTGCAGGGTGGGCTGGTGCAGGTAGTGATCGATTAAATAGCATGCATTTAGTTTTACTTGCGTTTAAGAGCAGTTGGAGGCCACGGAAGGAGAGTTGTATGGCATTGAAGCTCGTCTGGAGGTTAGTTAACACCGTGTCCAAAGAGGGGCCAGAAGTATACAGAATGGTTTAGTCTGCATAGAGTTGGATCAGAGAATCACCAAGAGCGACAGCAGCAAGAGTGACATCATTGATGTATACAGAAAAGAGAGTCGACCCGAGAATTGAACCCTGTGGCACCCCCATAGAGACTACCAGAGGTCCGGACAACGGGCCCTCCGATTTGACACATTGAACTCTATCAGAGAAGTAGTTGGTAAACCAGGCGAGGCAATTACTTGATAAACCAAGGCTGTTGAGTCTGCCAATAAGAATGTGGTGATTGACAGAGTCGAAAGTCTTGGCCAGGTCGAATAATACGGCTGCACAATAATGTCTCTTATCGATGGTGGTTATGATGTCGTTTAGGACCTTGAGCGTGGCTGAGGGGCACCCATGACCAGCTCTGAAACCAGATTGCATAGCGGAGAAGGTACGGTGGGATTCGAATTGGTCGGTAATCTGTTTGTTAACTTGGTTTTCGAAGACCTTAAAAAGGCAGGGTAGGATAGATATAGGTCTGTAGCAGTTTGGGTCTAGAGTGTCACCCCCCTTTGAAGAGGGGGATGACCGCGGCAGCTTTCCATACTTTGGGATTCTCAGACATTTAACATTACATTACATTTAAGTCATTTAGCAGACGCTCTTATCCAGAGCGACTTACAAATTGGTGCATTCACCTTATGACATCCACAGTCACTTTACAATAGTGCATCTAAATCTTAAAGGGGGGGGGGGTGAGAGGGATTACTTATCCTATCCTAGGTATTCCTTAAAGAGGTGGGGTTTCAGGTGTCTCCGGAAGGTGGTGATTGACTCCGCTGTCCTGGCGTCGTGAGAGAGTTTGTTCCACCATTGGGGGGGCCAGAGCAGCGAACAGTTTTGACTGGGCTGAGCGGGAGCTGTACTTCCTCAGTGGTAGAGAGGCGAGCAGGCCAGAGGTGGATGAACGCAGTGCCCTTGTTTGGGTGTAGGGCCTGATCAGAGCCTGGAGGTACTGAGGTGCCGTTCGCCTCACAGCTCCGTAGGCAAGCACCACCAGACGATACGAAAGAGAGGTTGAACAGGCTAGTAATTGGGGTTGCAACAATTTTGGCAGATCATTTTAGAAAGCGAAGGTCCAGATTGTCTAGCCCGGCTGATTTGTAGGGGTCCGAGATTTTCCAGCTCTTTCAGAACATCAGCTATATGGATTTGGGTGAAGGAGAAATGGTGGGGGCTTTGGCGGGTTGCTGTGGAGGGTGCCGGGCAGTTGACCGGGGTAGGGATAGCCAGATGGAAAGCATGGCCAGCCATAGAGAAATGCATATTTAAATTCTCAATTATAGTGGATTTATCGGTGGTGACAGTGTTTCCTAGCCTCAGAGCAGTGGGCAGCTGGGAGGAGGTGCTCTTATTCACCATAGACTTTACAGTGTACCCGAATTTGTTTGAGTTTTCCTACAGGATGCAAATTTCTGTTTGAAAAAAACTAGCCTTAACTTTCCTAATTGCCTGTGTATATTTGTTCCTAACTTCCGTGAAAAGTTGCATATCACGGGGGCTATTCGATGCTAATGCAGAACGCCACAGGATGTTTATGTGCTGGTCAAGGGCAGACAGGTCTGGAGTGAACCAAGGACTATATCTATTCCTAGTTTTTTTTTTTAATGGGGCATGCTTATTTAAGATGGTGATGTATACAGAGAAAATAATCGGCCCAATAATTGAACCCTGTGGCACCCCCATAGAGACTGTTCTGAGGGCAAAAGGGGGTGCAACTCAATATTAGGAAGGTGTTCCTAATGTTTTGTATACTCAGTGCATATATATTTTTATAGAACCATACTCACAGATCGTCAACATAAAGAGCCTGTGTTAAAGGCCCAATGCAGACGTTTTTATATTAATATCAAATCATTTCTGGGTAACAAGGAAGTTCCTTACTGTAATAGATTTCCATTATAATTGGCAAAAATAGATTTGGAGCAAAAAGCTATTTCTCAAGCAAGAATTTTGCTAGGACTGTCTGGGTGTGGTGGAGTGGGGTGGGAGAAACTTAAAGCTGTTATTGGCAGAGAAGTTTGGAACTCTCTTTGTTATTGGTCTAGTAACCACTTTACCACATGGTGATGTCACCATGCAAAGCTGAAACTCCCACCCATGCAATCCTGCTGATTAGAAGTTCCTGTGTAGATTGTATTTTCAACCAACAACTATCAGGAAATAAGAACTGATCAAATGTTTTCACACTTTTAAAGTGTTAGTTTCATCAGATGTACAATATGATATAAAACACAGGAAAAAAATCTGCATTTTGACTGCGCTGGGCCTTTAAGAATTTACAGCTATTCCTGACCCTGAAAGACTGGTAACAGGGTGAGCCGGGAACATTGCCTCAGGTGTCCTTCCTGAGAAAGAGAAAGAGAAAAAGAACATGACATTCACAAAGTCATAAAAGACAGCTTATATTGAGTAAGATTCTTTTTACTCACTGACTCTACAATGATTCAGCTGAACACAATAATGAACCCTCTGAGTAAAATGACTTAATTGTCATGACCTTTCTCCTGTTATGGAGATGGGTGGGAAAATGATAGCTAAATGTCATTCACAGGGTCTTCACCTCAACTTACCCCCCTCTCCTCTCCACTCCTCTCCTCCTTGTCTCTCCTCTCTTGTCTCTCCTCGCTCCAAAATCACTCTCAATTCCTCCCCCTCACACTCTAATCTTCCTCTTTACTCTCTTCCTTTGTTTCTCTTCTCCTCTCTTTCTTTCTCCTCCCCTGTTCAATCTCCGGCATCATGTCACTCTCACATTCCCCCCCCATCTCTCGTGTCACTCAGGGGGGGACAGAGCTGCTTTGTACTGGGGCTTATGTCTCAACAGGACACAGAAGGTTGTTGTGTCCATGGGCAAGGTGCTGTGTTGGCTGACGCTGCTGCTGCCATACTGTACCTGCCAGGCACATGATGAGTTGAGGGAGAGGTTCAATCAATGACATCCGAGACAGGCCCCTGAGACCCTGAGTACATCCATGACTGGAGGAGTCCAAATGGTTGTTTGACATAAACTCATGATAACACTGCCTCTCTCTCGTACTAGGTCTCTTTTGCTCTTTCGCTTCATTTATCTCTTCCCCTCCTTCTTTCTCCCTCTCTCTCTTTCTTCCCCCTCTTTTTCTCTCTGGCTAAACCTGTTATGCTGTTTGTTTTCCTCAGCACCCGTGGGGCTAAATTAGGGTGCATTAGTTCCCAGCAGTGTTGGAGCTTTACACACACACACACACACACACACACACACACACACACACACACACACACACACACACACACACACACACACACACACACACACACACACACACACACACACACACACACACACACACACACACACACGTTAAGACCCTCTGCTCTTTCTTTCAGCCTCCCACAAATCACAGAGATAAATACCCTCGATTTGATTAATTAAAACAAAGTGCCTTCAGAAAGTATTCATACCCCTTGACTAATTCCACATATTGTTGTGTTACAGCCTGAAATCATAATGGATTAAATAAAACCATTTCTCACCCACCTACACACAATACCCCATATTGACAAAGTAACATTTTTTGTTGTTGATATGTTTGCTAATTTATTGAAAATTAAATACAGAAATATCTCATTTACATTTTCACACTCCTAAGTCAATACTTTGTAGTCAGCGATTACAGCTTCTTTCTGGGTAAGTGTCACGCCCTGACCATAGAGAGCCCTTGGATTCTCTATAGTGGTTTAGATCAGGATGTGACTAGGGGGGTGTTCTAGAATGTGTATTTCTATGTTGGTGCTTTTGTATGGTTCCCAATTAGAGGCAGCTGGTAATCGTTGGCTCTAATTGGGGATCAAATTTAGGAATCCCTATCGCCCACCTGCTTTGTGGGATATTGTTTGTGTTAGTGTATTTGGGCACGATGTCGTCACGGTCTTTGTAAGTTTTGTTTCTAGTTCACTTTGAATTAAAAAGATGTGGAACTCAATTCACGCTTTGCCTTGGTCTGCTCATTTTGAAGTTCATGCCAGTAAGTCTCTAAGAGCCTTCCACACCTGGATTTTGCAACATTTCCCCATTATCCTTTATAAATTCTTCAAGCTAATTGGTTGTTGATCATAGCTTGACAACCATTTTCAGGTCTTGCCATAGATTCTCAAGTAGATTTAATAGATTTAAGTCGAAACTGTAACTCGGCCACTCGTGAACATTAACAGTCTTCTTTGTAAGCAACTTCATCTCCCAGTTTCTGGTGGAAAGCAGACTGAACCAGGTTATCCTCTAGGATTTTGCCTGTGCTTAGCTCCATTAGATTTGTTTAGCCTTCTGTTTGATCGGCTTTTTTTTACCCATAAACCAATATGTGCCCTTTGTGAAGTGTTGGATAACCTCTGGTCTTTGTTGAATCTATATTTGAAATTCACTGCTCGACTGAGGGACCTTGCAGATAATTGTGTGTGGGGTACCGAGATAAGGCAGTAATGTCAAACACTATTATTGTACACAGAGTCCATGCAACTTATTATTTGACTTGTTAAGCACATTTTTACTTCAGAACTTATTTAGACTTGCCATAACAAAGGGGTTGAAAACGTATTGACGTATTGACATTTTAGCTTTTCATTTTTATATAATTTAAACATAATTCCACCTTGACATTATAGGGTATTGTGTGTAGGCCATTTGCAAAAAAACTCTATTTAATAAATGTTTAATTCCGGCTGTAACACAACAAAAATTCAAGGGGTGAATTATTTCTGAAGGCACTGTACTTGTAGAGAAGACTTCTACGAGAAACTCACAAACTTTGATGTTGCTTTTGTCCTCCTGCCTAGTCCAGCTCTAATCCCAGACAGCACCTGTAAAAGCGTTGATGTGTGAGGGGAATGATGTTTGTGGTGATGAGTGAAAGTGGACGGTAGTCTTAACTCTTGGCAATATGTTGATTAAGTTGAGATTTGACTTTGAATAGACTATTACGCAGTGGCTTGGACTGTTTCTACTATGATCCACTTGTCATTACATACAGTAAACATGTACTGGCAGCTCCAAAATGATTGGCACCTTGATAAGTAAAAAATACTTCATAAAATAAATAATACAAATAATAATAATTTGCAAAGTTATACTATTGTATAGTAATACAATTGTTCAGATCAGATTGTTGCTTGTGGCCATAGACATATAATCCATAGAAGGGTTTTGCAATTTTGCTGGCATCCAGGCGGTGAGGGTAGGCAGCAACACATCCACCACACTGACCGTCAACACAGGCCCCTCAGGGGTTGCCTCCTGCACTCCCTGTTCACCCACTACTGTGTGGCCTCGCACAACTACAACACCAGCAAGTTTGCTGATGACACGACGGTGGTAGGAATGATCACCGACGACAATGGCACAGCCTATAGGGGGTAGGTCAGAGACCTGGCAAATCGACTCTGTACTGGTGCTCCCTGTATATAGCCACTTTATTTTTACTCATTATTGTTATTTGTTATTCACTGTGTATTTATTCCGTGTCACTATTTCAATTTTTTATTTAAATGTTCTATATTTATCTTTAACTTTACATTGTTGGAAAATGACCCTTAACTAAGCATTTCACTGTTAGTCTAGAACTGTTGTTTACAAAGCATGTGACAAATACAATTGAATTTAATATGTTAAACTCATGGGTAGTTGGGTACAGTAGCAATGGCTGCCAGGCCTGAATTGAATGAGAAATCTATGGATTATATTTCTATGGTTGGTTGAGGATGTCAGTTTGCTTTGGCAAATTTTTTAATACAATTGTGAGAAAAGCATACAGTTTGGAAAGAAAATGCCTACTGCTGAAAATTGAAGACTAATGTGTCTGTAGAAGCTAAAAAATGTTTTTTTAAAGTTTGGAGCACTGTTTTTCATAGTAACTTCCCAATGGGTACAGACATTAATTCAATGTCTATTCTACTTTCAGTTTCATTGAAATTATGTGGAAACAACACTGATTTGACCAGTGTGTGCCCAGTGGGTTATCTTGAGACCCTGCTTACAAATGTTCCCCATGTGTGGAAGTCCTAAAAACTTCTCTGCTAAGCTGTATGCCACCATGGAAATGTGATTATAGGTGCATGCAATGCTTTATTATAAAGGGGATTTGTTATCATTAAAATGTAAATTGTACTCATTT
This sequence comes from Oncorhynchus gorbuscha, assembly GCF_021184085.1. Classification (NCBI taxonomy): domain Eukaryota; kingdom Metazoa; phylum Chordata; class Actinopteri; order Salmoniformes; family Salmonidae; genus Oncorhynchus; species Oncorhynchus gorbuscha. The sequence continues at coordinate 96,801,707 of NC_060173.1, forward strand.
TGCCATGGGAGACAGTTTTGCAGTTTTAGAGCAATTTTTCTGCAGTAATTATTTTATTGCACTGGGGTTAAGAGACATTTTTGCAATTTTATAATGCATTTCATGTAATTCTACTCGTTTTGCAATGGGGCAGAGATATATTTTTGCAATTTTAAAGATAATTTCCTTGAGATTCTATCCATTTTGCCATGGGGTGGAGAGAATTTGGGGCCAAGCTTCCTGTCATTCAGGACATATATACTAGGCGGTGTCAGAGGAAGACCCCAAAAATTGTCAAAGACTCCAGTCACCCGTTCTCTCTGCTACCACAAGACAAGCGGTACTGGAGCGCCAAGTCTATGTCAAAAAGACTCCTCTACCCCAAGCCACAAGACTGCTGAACAATTAACCAAATGGCCACCATACATTTTTTTCACTGCTGCTACGAGCTGTCCATTTTCTATGCATAGTCACTTTACCCATACCTACATGTACAAATGATCTTGACTAACATGTACCCCTGCACATTGACTCAGTACTGGTACCCCCCTGTATATAGCCTCGTTATTGATATTTTATTGTGTTGCTGTTTATTATTCTTTAATTTAGTAAATATATTTTTTCTTAACTCTTTCTTGAACCTCATTGTTCAATGATATCATGTTGAAGGATATCAATGATCTGGAAAGATGGTTTAAGATCCTCCCAATGTGTTCTCCAATCTCATAAAACACTTCATAAAACATTTGTGGAATATTGAAAACAGGGGTGCCAATCATTTTTACCTCTATCTTTTGAATCTTTTTTGTATTACTTGTTAAATAAAATCTATTTAGCTGAGCAATTGTATTAGTATAAATTATATAATTTTCAAATGTTTTGGAGCATACAAGATAGCTCAATATCTGTAATATTTATTTTTGTACAGTATTGTTTTGCTCATCTTTATCAAGGGTGGCAATAATTATGGACCTAACTGTATACGATGCACACAGCCCTGAGAACTTTTTCTAGGAATTCTCTTTCACTATCCACATCTAAGCGTCTCAGTCAGAATATAGCTAGGTCCCAACAGAGCCACAGAGACAGCCACCTCACTGAATTTATCATATGGCTGCCGGCATAGCTGTAATTGAAACTTTATGAAGTGTGAAACCTTTTTCATCGTTTGAAAGTTTCCAATTCATTTTTTCTATGCCTCTTCCATACAATTATATATCACATTAAACTTCCACAATTTCCACTCCACCCCAAACAGCCAAGGCAACTGGTCTGGTTGCTTGAGTGTTGCTTCTGTTTGACAAGATGTTTTCGGCTGTGGTGGACATTTTAAATGAAGGGGAAAGGAATTAGGAGATTTGTGCCAGAAGGGGAGAATATTATTTTGTCACATGTTTGTGTCCAATTATCTGTCTATTGCGTACAGCACATATGTCAGAGTCAAGGCCCGCGGGCCACATCCGGCCCGCGAGAAGGTTTTTTACGGCCCCTGGGATGATCTTGATTTGTTATTAGAACCGGCCCGCAGACCGCAGCAAGCCGGCAGCCCGCAGATCTTTTACACGCACCAATACTACATTTCCCACAATGCAACGGCGACGCACCGAGCAGTAGGCTGCTTCATTTCAATATTTATTGGCACAGCAGTTGTCAGCATCACAGTAAAATTAACTTTCAGATACCCATCAAAAATGGCAAAACGGAAGGTGGACACTGAGAACCGGGGGTTTCAAACAAGGTGGGAGTCGGAGTATTTGTTCACGGAGGTAGCTGGAAAACCTGTGTGTCTTCTGTGTGGAGAAAGTGTGGCGGTACTGAAAGAGTATAATCTGAGACGACATTATGAAACGAAACACGCGGACAAAAACAAGAATATGGACATGGAACAAAGGCTACAAAAGGCAGAGGAATTAAAACGAGGCCTCAAATCTCGACAGGCTCTGTTCAAAAAAGCCAAATCACAAGGCCAGGCTGCTGTCAAGGCCAGTTTTATTTTGGCAGAAGAGATCGCTAAATCAGCCCGGCCATTTACGGAGGGGGATTTCATCAAAAACTGCATGATTAAAGTTTGTGACGAAGTTTGCCCAGAAAAAGGCAACTCTTTTTAAATGTGAGTCTGAGCAGAAACACCATTGCCGAGAGAGTAGACCAGTTGTCCATCAATCTAAAAGAGCAGCTTGTGAAAAAGGGAAAAGATTTCATTGCATATTCCTTGGCTGTGGATGAGAGCACCGACATTTCTGACATTGCCCAGTTGTCAATTTTCATCCGCGGAGTGGACTCCAGCCTAAGCGTGACAGAGGAGTTTTTGGCTTTACGTCCTATGCATGGCACAACTACGGGGCATGATTTGTATGAAGAGGTGTCAAGATGTGTAAATGAGATGGAGCTGCCTTGGGAAAAACTCGTGGGTTTGACAACCGACGGAGCACCTGCGATGTGTGGACACAGGAGCGGACTGGTGGTGAAGATACGGGAAAAGATGCAAGAGGAAAACGCGACAGGTGAGCTGACAGCTTATCATTGTATCATACACCAGGAAGCGTTGTGCGGTAAAGCCTTGAAAATGGAGCATGTAATGAGCATCATCACGCGCACAGTTAACTTTATCAGAGCCAAAGGTTTGAATCACCGCCAGTTCAAGGCATTTCTGACGGAGTTAGAAACGGAGCATGGTGATTTGCCTTATCACACAGAGGTGCGATGGCTAAGCCAGGGAAAGGTGCTTCAAAGATGTTTCGAGCTTCGTGAGGAGATTTGTCTGTTCTTGGACAGCAAAGGGAAAGACACAACACAACTCCGAGACGAAATGTTTCTGTGTGAAATGGCTTTTCTGTGTGACATTACGAGACGCAGATGCGGAAAGAAAATTTGAGCCACTTTCCCAGCTGCCAGACCATGAAAGAGAAGCTCTCTACCAGTGCGTTCCCGAGCGCACAGTTGGCTGATAAAATAGGTATGCTTGCCGCTGACTTTCGACGCCGATTTGCTGACTTTGAAGCACAAAAAAGCAGGTTGGAACTGCTCGGTAACCCATTTGCTGTTGACGTGGAAAGCTCACCACCAAACCTCCAAATGGAGTTGATTGACCTCCAATGCAATGATGCACTGAGGGCAAAATATGCGGCAGTGGGTGCTGCGGAGTTCGCCCGTTTCCTCCCCGACACAATGCCCCAGCTGCGCATCCAGGCTGCTCAAACGTTGTCTATGTTTGGCAGCACATACCTGTGTGAACAACTGTTTTCTTTGATGAACTTGAACAAAACATCACACAGAAGTCGACTTACTGCTGAACACCTCCACTCAATTCTGAGGATTTCCTCAGCTCAGAGCCTTACCCCGAACATTGATGAACTTGTGGAAAAGATGGGACACCACCAAGTATCACCCTCAACCTCAAACAAGTGAACATTACTGTGCAATCACATATTTAGAGTTTTTACTCAGTTCAAGTTTAAAAGTTAAAGTTTAATATTTGTTTTCACTGCATGTTACTTCTCCTTAAACAAAGTGTTGTTTTTGATTAATAGATTTTTGCACTTTATTTTATTGTATTTCAATCCAATTATATTTTAAAAATATTTCAGTTGAGTGGATGATAGAAAATTGCTATTATTGTTTTTTTCTTTGAAGTAAATTTAGCCCACTTTTGCTAAAATAGAAAATATAGGCTACTGATGGTGCCTTGAATACCGGTTTCTTTCATTTAATGTTCATGTTATGGGGATTTTTATATAAAGGAAATTTGTCTTTTGTGTCTGTTGAAAATTAAAGATTACTGACAGAGCCATAAGAAAATATTGCTTTATTTATCTGATCATATTGGAATATATTTGTTAGGTTTTCAGTAGGTTCAATTAGGTTCACTAGACTATATGCGTCATTTAAAAAATTTTCAATGAACATTCGAACAGTCCGGCCCTCGGCTTGTAGCTAAATTTTTTATTTGGCCCTCCGTCCATTTGACTTTGACACCCCTGGCGTACAGGCATCTGCCAAAGAAAGAGAAACTATGTCTCTCTGTAGGTTTTCTTTCTCTCCACCGCCATCACCCCGATTCTATTCATTAGCCTTCTGTTTAACCTTGGCCTCATGGCGAGTGCTCAGTATGTGGCAGGCTAGTGAGACTAATGGTGTTTACTGAATTACTGAGACTGTAGCAGCTCTCATCATCTTTTATTGACTGACTTCCTTCTCTGTTCCCTCTCTTTGGTTTTATGGTAGATAAATGCAGATGCTGTAGACCATGAGGTAGGTTGTTCGTTTTTAAAGGATATTAACAATATTTCATGTCTATGTTCCTAGCTGTAAGTGCATGTGTGTGTTTGAATACATACAATGTGTGTGTCTGCATTTCATACAGTGCATTCGGAGTATTCAGACCCTGTCTCTTTTCCCCATTTTGTTAAGTTACAGCCTTATTCTAAAATGGATTTAAAAAATGTAAAAAACATTCTCGTCGATCTACACAAAATAGCCAATAACGACAAGGAGAAAAACGTTTCTTTGACATTTTTGTTAATTTATTACAAATAAAAAAAAGAAATACCTTATTTACATACGTATTCAGACCTTTTGCTATGAGACTCGAAATTGAGCTCAGGTGGATCCTGTTTTCATTGATTATCCTTGAGATGTTTCTACAACTTGATTGGAGTCCACTTGTGGTAAATTCAATTGATTGGAAATTATTTGGAAAGACACACACCTGTCTGTATAAGGTCCCTAAGTTGACAGTGCATGTCAGAGCAAAAACCAAGCCATAAGGTCAAAGGAATTGTCTGTAGAGCTCCGAGACAGGCTTGTACCAAGGCACAGATCTGGGGAAGGGTACCAAAACATTTCCGCAGCATGGAATGTTCCCAAGAACACAGTGGTCTCAATCATTCTTAAATGGAAGATGTTTGGAACCACCAAGACTCTTCCTAGAGTTGGCGGTCTGGCCAAACTCAGCAATCGGGGTAGAAGGGCCTTGGTCAGGTACGTGACCAAGAACCCGATGGTCACTCTGGCAGAGGATTAGAGTTGCTGTGTGGAGATTGGAGAACCTTCCAGAAGGACAACCATCTCTGCAGCACTCCACCTTATCAGGCCTTTATGGTAGAGTGGCCAGACAGAAGTCACTCCTCAGTAAAATGCACATGACAGCCCTCTTGGAGTTGGCCAAAAGGCAAAGGACTCTCAGACAATGAGAAACAAGATTCTCTGGTCTGATGAAACCAAGATTGAACTTTTTGGCCTGAATTCCAAGCATCACATCTGGAGGAAACCTGGCACCATCCCTACGGTGAAGTTTTTCAGCTGCAGGGACTGGGAGACTAGTCAGGATCGAGTGAAAGATGAACGGAGCAAAGTACAGAGAGATCCAGAGAGAGAATGAGCTTGATGCCTTGATAAGCTCCTTTCCTGAGGACGGCTCACCTCTCACAGTTCTGGGCGACTTTAACCTCCCCACGTCTACCTTTGACTCATTCCTCTCTGCCTCCTTCTTTCCACTCCTCTCCTCTTTTGACCTCACCCTCTCACCTTCCCCCCCTACTCACAAGGCAGGCAATACGCTCGACCTCATCTTTACTAGATGCTGTTTTTCCACTAACCTCATTGCAACTCCCCTCCAAGTCTCCGACCACTACCTTGTATCCTTTTCCCTCTCGCTCTCATCCAACACTTCCCACACTGCCCCTACTCGGATGGTATCGCGCCGTCCCAACCTTCGCTCTCTCTCCCCGCTACTCTCTCCTCTTCCATCCTATCATCTCTTCCCTCTGCTCAAACCTTCTCCAACCTATCTCCTGATTCTGCCTCCTCAACCCTCCTCTCCTCCCTTTCTGCATCCTTTGACTCTCTATGTCCCCTATCTTCCAGGCCGGCTCGGTCCTCCCCTCCCGCTCCGTGGCTTGACGACTCATTGCGAGCTCACAGAACAGGGCTCCGGGCAGCCGAGCGGAAATGGAGGAAAACTCGCCTCCCTGCGGACCTGGCATCCTTTCACTCCCTCCTCTCTACATTTTCCTCCTCTGTCTCTGCTGCTAAAGCCACTTTCTACCACTCTAAATTCCAAGCATCTGCCTCTAACCCTAGGAAGCTCTTTGCCACCTTCTCCTCCCTCCTGAATCCTCCTCCCCCCCCCTCCTCCCTCTCTGCAGATGACTTCGTCAACCATTTTGAAAAGAAGGTCGACGACATCCGATCCTCGTTTGCTAAGTCAAACGACACCGCTGGTTCTGCTCACAGTGCCCTACCCTGTGCTCTGACCTCTTTCTCCCTCTCTCTCCAGATGAAATCTCGCGTCTTGTGACGGCCGGCCGCCCAACAACCTGCCCGCTTGACCCTATCCCCTCCTCTCTTCTCCAGACCATTTCCGGAGACCTTCTCCCTTACCTCACCTCGCTCATCAACTTATCCCTGACCGCTGGCTACGTCCCTTCCGTCTTCAAGAGAGCGAGAGTTGCACCCCTTCTGAAAAAACCTACACTCGATCCCTCCGATGTCAACAACTACAGACCAGTATCCCTTCTTTCTTTTCTCTCCAAAACTCTTGAACGTGCCGTCCTTGGTCAGCTCTCCCGCTATCTCTCTCAGAATGACCTTCTTGATCCAAATCAGTCAGGTTTCAAGACTAGTCATTCAACTGAGACTGCTCTTCTCTGTATCACGGAGGCGCTCCGCACCGCTAAAGCTAACTCTCTCTCCTCTGCTCTCATCCTTCTAGACCTATCGGCTGCCTTCGATACTGTGAACCATCAGATCCTCCTCTCCACCCTCTCCGAGTTGGGCATCTCCGGCGTGGCCCACGCTTGGATTGCGTCCTACCTGACAGGTCGCTCCTACCAGGTGGCGTGGCGAGAATCTGTCTCCTCACCATGCGCTCTCACCACTGGTGTCCCCCAGGGCTCTGTTCTAGGCCCTCTCCTATTCTCGCTATACACCAAGTCACTTGGCTCTGTCATAACCTCACATGGTCTCTCCTATCATTGCTATGCAGACGACACACAATTAATCTTCTCCTTTCCCCCTTCTGATGACCAGGTGGCGAATCGCATCTCTGCATGTCTGGCAGACATATCAGTGTGGATGACGGATCACCATCTCAAGCTGAACTTCGGCAAGACGGAGCTGCTCTTCCTCCCGGGGAAGGACTGCCCGTTCCATGATCTCGCCATCACGGTTGACAACTCCATTGTGTCCTCCTCCCAGAGCGCTAAGAACCTTGGCGTGATCCTGGACAACACCCTGTCGTTCTCAACTAACATCAAGGCGGTGGCCCGTTCCTGTAGGTTCATGCTCTACAACATCCGCAGAGTACGACCCTGCCTCACACAGGAAGCGGCGCAGGTCCTAATCCAGGCACTTGTCATCTCCCGTCTGGATTACTGCAACTCGCTGTTGGCTGGGCTCCCTGCCTGTGCCATTAAACCCCTTCAACTCATCCAGAACGCCGCAGCCCGTCTAGTGTTCAACCTTCCCAAGTTCTCTCACGTCACCCCGCTCCTCCGCTCTCTCCACTGGCTTCCAGTTGAAGCTCGCATCCGCTACAAGACCATGGTGCTTGCCTACGGAGCTGTGAGGGGAACGGCACCTCAGTACCTCCAGGCTCTGATCAGGCCCTACACCCAAATAAGGGCACTGCGTTCATCCACCTCTGGCCTGCTCGCCTCCCTACCACTGAGGAAGTACAGTTCCCGCTCAGCCCAGTCAAAACTGTTCGCTGCTCTGGCTCCCAATGGTGGAACAAACTCCCTCACGACGCCAGGACAGCGGAGTCAATCACCACCTTCCGGAGACACCTGAAACCCCACCTCTTTAAGGAATACCTAGGATAGGATAAAGTAATCCTTCTCACCCCCCTCCCCCCTTAAAATATGTAGATGCACTATTGTAAAGTGGCTGTTCCACTGGATGTCATAAGGTGAATGCACCAATTTGTAAGTCGCTCTGGATAAGAGCGTCTGCTAAATGACTTAAATGTAAATGTAAATGTAGATCCCTGAGGAAAACCTGCTCCAGAGCACTCAGGACCTCAGACTGGGGCGAAGATTCACCTTCCAACAGGACAACGACCCTAAGCACACAGCCAAGACAATGCAGGAGTGGCTTCGGGACTAGTCTCTGAATGTCCTTGAGTGGCCCAGCCAGATTCATGTAAGGAAAAAAGCTATTTCATCCATTACAATAAGGCTGTAACATAACAAAATGTGGAAAACGTGAAAGGGTCTGAATACTTTCGGAATGCAATGTATGTGTCTTATGCGTACAACAAGCCCTTGTTCCGAATGGGGGCTGTGCTCAACCGGGTGTTTTTGTGTTTGTTTGCGTGTTTGTCCTTTAATTTGACTCTCTCCCTCTGCTCTTCTAAATATTAAGTGTCAATCAAAGTGTGACCTGAAAAGTGGCCTTCAGAAGGCAGTAGCAGTGGAGCACTGTGAGGAGTGGTACATCTGATAGAGAACATCAAGAAATAACCACATAGATCATTAAATGAGAACCAGAAGGGACAGAACTGGGATATAATAACGTGACACCAGAAACAACAAGCTTCCAAAAAGAGAATAAGCTTCACACACTCCAATAATTAATTTACTTTGATGATGTGTTTGTTTTTTTTCAGTTTGGAAGCGAGCGCTGTTACACGCTGTTATCAATTCATGAACTGGAGATCACTCTAATAGAATGTATACTGTGCAGCCCGAGGCAGGCGTTTCACAAATTTAGAAGTTGATTTCTATTAATTTCTTGAAATGACAGATTTAATGGGATTCACATATGGCAGGGGTGTCAAACTCATTCCATGGTGGGCCTAGTGTCTGCTTGTTTTTGGTTTTTCCTTTAAAACCTAGACAACCAGGTGAGGGGTGTTCCTCAATCATCAGTGACCTTAATTATTCAATCAAGTACAAGGGAGGAGCGAAAACCCACAGACACTCGGCCCTCCATGGAATGAGTTTGACACGTGCTCTATGGCACTACCTCCACAGCATCATAAGAAATCTAATAAAAATCACAGCACCCCACAAGCAACACAAAAACACAAAAACATAAACAAAGCACCCACTATACAACACATTCCCCACAGTGATTAACATATAGTCTCCACATTTTGTCAAACATTTCCATTTTTTGTTTAACTTTAGAATATACAAAATCCAACAGTTTGTAGCTAGCTAATCCATTCCTCTAATTTGGTATTGAGGGTAAATAAGATGCTTTCCAATTGATGGCGACACATTTCTTTGCAGCAATTAGACCTAGATGACAAAACTGTCAATATTTACATTTCCCAACAGACATAATCGTGGAGATGGATGGATATAAATTCCTAGGCACACGTACAGTACATTATCCCAAACTGGTGTCAGGACCAAAGCAGATGTAATAAGGTTTCTTTTTGCATCTCCAACAGAAATGTGACATTTCTGGTTGCATTACATTCATGCTGGCAGGAGGGTAGTAAGTCCTATGAATTTTCTTAAATTGCAGTATCTTATGTCTTAAGTGGTAGGAGCAGGTATAAACATTTTCACATATCTGTGACCAGATCTGTTTCCTATTTTTTGGGACCATCAGGTACAGCTACAATCAACCCTCAATATAACTTTGCAATCAACTTCTTTAGCGTAGCAAATTCTTTCCGTATTTTTTCTTAGATTCATCCAGATTCTGTTGAAGTGGTTGAATAAGATTTCGGAGAAATCCTTGAATAATCCTTTCGATAATACAAATCTTTCTTGTAATTGATTGAATGACAGGAGAGAGCCATCATAGTACACATGTTCAAAATTCATGATGCTACTTTGGAACCAGGACTTAAAGGTTTAGTCATTAAACACTGGAGGTAAAGTGGGGTTATTCCAAATAGGTGTCCCTGGCGATATTGGTTCTTACCATCTCGTGAACTTCCCCAAACATTTCCCCAAACAAGAATGGAATTGAGAATCATTGGATTGTCTGTTTTTCTGTTCAACGCCTTGTACCAGAAGAAGTGAATTTATTTCAGATCATGAGGTATTATATTTATGGCTTCGATACTCCTCCATGCAAAAGGACAGCCTGCTGACCATTGTTTAAGTGAAAGCAGTTGTGCAGCCCAATAATACATTTTCCTAATACAGCAGCATATCATGTTCCAAGATCGCGTAGCAGTCGGACGTGTGTTTTGTCTTGTCCCATCCTGTCCCGTGTAAATATCATTTCCCACAATTTTTGGGGTATATATTTTGTATATATTTTAATCTAACTTTACATCTATGGGCTGAATATACTCTCCTGCAACCCACGTCACCCAATGTGGTGTGGATCTGCTATTTTTATACTTTAGAACCGGAACCCCCATCAGCAGCTAGCCAGCTAACTATCTACTAGCTAGCAGTCAGTTAGCCACTGCTAGCGGTCTTCACCATTAACCCATCTGCTAGCCCTGGGCCGCTAGCTATTTGAATCGTCGTGTCTCCAGCTCGCCTAGCATAGTAGCGACTACTGAATTGGCTCCCTGACTAACCTATTGCTACTCATTGGAGCCTATGATCACTCGGCTATACATGCCTCTCCCTAATGTCAATATGCCTTGTCTATTGCTGTTTTGGTTAGTGATTATTGTCTTATTTCACTGTAGAGCTCCCAGCCCTGACCAATATGCCTTAGATAGCCCTTTGGTCCCACCCCCCACACATGCGGTGACCTCAACTGGCTTAACTGGTGCCTCTAGAGACAAAACTTCTCTCATCGTCACTCAATGCCTAGGTTTATTCACTGCTTTAGCACACTCACCAAACCCTGATGTCCTAGCAGTGTTTGAATCCTGGCTTAGGAAGGCCACCAAAAATCCTGAAATTTCTATCCCCAACTACAACATTTTCTAACAAGATAGAACTGCCAAAGGGGGCGGAGTTGCAATCTACTGTAGAGATAGCCTGCAGAGTTCTGACATACTATCCAGGTCTGTGCCCAAACAATTCGAGATACTTTAAAAAATCCACCTTTCCAGAAACAAGTGCCTCACCATTGCTACTTGTTGTAGACCCCCTCAGCCACCAGCTGTGCCCTGGACACCATATGTGAATTGATTGCCCCCCATCTATCTTCAGAACTCGTACTGTTAGGTGACCTAAACTGGGGCATGCTTAACACCCCGGCAGTCCTACAATCTAAGATAGATGCCCTCAATCTAACACAAATGATCAAGGAACCTACCAGGTACAACCATAGATCCGTAACCCTCTTAGATATCATCCTGACCAACTTGCCCTCTAAATACATTTACATTTACATTTAAGTCATTTAGCAGACGCTCTTATCCAGAGCTACTTACAAATTGGTGCATTCACCTTATGACATCCAGTAGAACAGTCACTTTACAATAGTGCATCTAAATCTTAAAGGGGGGGTGAGAAGGATTACTTATCCTAGCCTAGGTATTCCTTAAAGAGGTGGGGTTTCAGGTGTCTCCGGAAGGTGGTGATTGACTCTGCTGGCCTGGCGTCGTGAGGGAGTTTGTTCCACCATTGGGGGGCCAGAGCAGCGAACAGTTTTGACTGGGCTGAGCGGGAACTGTACTTCCTCAGTGGTAGGGAGGCGAGCAGGCCAGAGGTGGATGAACGCAGTGCCCTTGTTTGGGTGTAGGGCCTGATCAGAGCCTGGAGGTACTGAGGTGCCGTTCCCCTCACAGCTCCGTAGGCAAGCACCATGGTCTTGTAGCGGATGCGAGCTTCAACTGGAAGCTAGTGGAGAGAGCGGAGGAGCGGGGTGACGTGAGAGAACTTGGGAAGGTTGAACACCAGACGGGCTGTGGCGTTCTGGATGAGTTGTAGGGGTTTAATGGCACAGGCAGGGAGCCCAGCCAACAGCGAGTTGCAGTAATCCAGACGGGAGATGACAAGTGCCTGGATTAGGACCTGCGCCGCTTCCTGTGTGAGGCAGGGTCGTACTCTGCGGATGTTGTAGAGCATGAAACTACAGGAACGGGCCACCACCTTGATGTTAGTTGAGAACGACAGGGTGTTGTCCAGGATCACGCCAAGGTTCTTAGCGCTCTGGGAGGAGGACACAATGGAGTTGTCAACCGTGATGGCGAGATCATGGAACGGGCAGTCCTTCCCCGGGAGGAAGAGCAGCTCCGTCTTGCCGAGGTTCAGCTTGAGGTGGTGATCCGTCATCCACACTGATATGTCTGCCAGACATGCAGAGATGCGATTCGCCACCTGGTCATCAGAAGGGGGAAAGGAGAAGATTAATCGTGTGTCGTCTGCATAGCAATGATAGGAGAGACCATGTGAGGTTATGACAGAGCCAAGTGACTTGGTGTATAGCGAGAATAGGAGAGGGCCTAGAACAGAGCCCTGGGGGAGCCCTGGGATGAGGAGACAGATTCTCGCCACGCCACCTGGTAGGAGCGACCTGTCCGGTAGGACGCAATCCAAGCGTGGGCCGCGCCGTAGATGCCCAACTCGGAGAGGGTGGAGAGGAGGATCTGATGGTTCACAGTATCGAAGGCAGCCGATAGGTCTAGAAGGATGAGAGCAGAGGAGAGAGAGTTAGCTTTAGCAATGAGGAGCGCCTCCGTGATACAGAGAAGAGCAGTCTCAGTTGAATGACTAGTCTTGAAACCTGACTGATTTGGATCAAGAAGGTCATTCAGAGAGAGATAGCGGGAGAGCTGGCCAAGGACGGCACGTTCAAGAGTTTTGGAGAGAAAAGAAAGAAGGGGTACTGGTCTGTAGTTGTTGACATTGGAGGGATCGAGTGTAGGTTTTTTCAGAAGGGGTGCAACTCTCGCTCTCTTGAAGACGGAAGGGACGTAGCCAGCGGTCAGGGATGAGTTGATGAGCGAGGTGAGGTAAGGGAGAAGGTCTCCGGAAATGGTCTGGAGAAGAGAGGAGGGGATAGGGTCAAGCGGGCAGGTTGTTGGGCGGCCGGCCGTCACAAGACGCGAGATTTCATCTGGAGAGAGAGGGGAGAAAGAGGTCAGAGCAAAGGGTAGGGCAGTGTGAGCAGAACCAGTGGTGCCGTTTGACTTAGCAAACGAGGATCGGATGTCGTCGACCTTCTTTTCAAAATGGTTGACGAAGTCATCTGCAGAGAGGGAGGAGGGGGGGAGGAGGATTCAGGAGGGAGGAGAAGGTGGCAAAGAGCTTCCTAGGGTTAGAGGCAGATGCTTGGAATTTAGAGTGGTAGAAAATGGCTTTAGCAGCAGAGACAGAGGAGGCAAATATAGAGAGGAGGGAGTGAAAGGATGCCAGGTCCGCAGGGAGGCGAGTTTTCCTCCATTTCCGCTCGGCTGCCCGGAGCCCTGTTCTGTGAGCTCGCAATGAGTCGTCGAGCCACGGGGCGGGAGGGGAGGACCGAGCCGGCCTGGAGGATAGGGGACATAGAGAGTCAAAGGATGCAAAAAGGGAGGAGAGGAGGGTTGAGGAGGCAGAATCAGGAGATAGGTTGGAGAAGGTTTGAGCAGAGGGAAGAGATGATAGGATGGAAGAGGAGAGAGTAGCGGGGGAGAGAGAGCGAAGGTTGGGACGGCGCGATACCATCCGAGTAGGGGCAGTGTGGGAGGTGTTGGATGAGAGCGAGGGGGAAAAGGATACAAGGTAGTGGTCGGAGACTTGGAGGGGAGTTGCAATGAGGTTAGTGGAAGAACAGCATCTAGTAAAGATGAGGTCGAGCGTATTGCCTGCCTTGTGAGTAGGGGGGAAGGTGAGAGGGTGAGGTCAAAAGAGGAGAGGAGTGGAAAGAAGGAGGCAGAGAGGAATGAGTCAAAGGTAGACGTGGGGGGGTTAAAGTCGCCCAGCACTGTGAGAGGTGAGCCGTCCTCAGGAAAGGAGCTTATCAAGGCATCAAGCTCATTGATGAACTCTCCGAGGGAACCTGGAGGGCGATAAATGATAAGGATGTTAAGCTTGAAAGGGCTGGTAACTGTGACAGCATGGAATTCAAAGGAGTCGATAGACAGATGGGTAAGGGGAGAAAGAGAGAATGACCACTTGGGAGAGATGAGGATCCCGGTGCCACCACCCCGCTGACCATAAGCTCCCGGGGTGTGCGAGAACACGTGGGCGGACGAAGAGAGAGCAGTAGGAGTCTGTGGCGATCCATGTTTCCGTCAGTGCCAAGAAGTTGAGGGACTGGAGGGAGGCATAGGCTGAGATGAACTCTGCCTTGTTGGCCGCAGATCGGCAGTTCCAGAGGCTACCGGAGACCTGGAACTCCACGTTGGTCGTGCGCGCTGGGACCACCAGATTAGGGTGGCCGCGGCCACGCGGTGTGGAGCGTTTGTATGGTCTGTGCAGAGAGGAGAGAACAGGGATAGACAGACACATAGTTGACAGGCTACAGAAGAGGCTACGCTAATGCAAAGGAGATTGGAATGACAAGTGGACTACACGTCTCGAATGTTCAGAAAGTTAAGCTTACGTAGCAAGAATCTTATTGACTAAAATGATTAAAATGATACAGTACTGCTGAAGTAGGCTAGCTGGCAGTGGCTGCGTTGTTGACTTTGTAGGCTAGCTGGCAGTGGCTGCGTTGTTGACACTACACTAATCAAGTCGTTCCGTTGAGTGTAATAGTTTCTTCAGTGCTGCTATTCGGGGGCTAGCTGGCTAGCTAGCAGTGTTGTTTACGTTACGTTGCGTTAAGAGAACGACAATAGCTGGCTAGCTAACCTAGAAAATCGCTCTAGACTACACAATTATCTTTGATACAAAGACGGCTATGTAGCTAGCTATGTAGCTAGCTACGATCAAACAAATCAAACCGTTGTACTGTAATGAAATTAAATGAAAATGTGATACTACCTGTGGAGCGAAGCGGAATGCTACCGGGTTGTTGAGTTCTATTCGGTGGACGTTGGCTAGCTGTGGGCTAGCTGTTGGCTAGCTGTTGGCTAAATACACCTCTGCCATCTTCAATCAGGATCTCAGCGATCACTGCCTCATTGCCTGCGTCCGTAATGGGTCCGCGGTCAAATGACCACCCCTCATCACTGTCAAAAGCTCCCTAAAACATTTCAGCGAGCAAGCCTTTCTAATTGACCTGGTCCGGGGATCCTGGAAGGATATGACCGCATCCCGTCAGTAGAGGATGCCTGGTTGCTCTTTAAAAGTGCTTTCCTCACCATCTTAAATAAGCACGCCCCATTCCAAAAATGTAGAACTAAGAACAGATTTAGCCCTTGGTTCACCCCAGACTTGACTGCCCTTGACCAGCACAAAAACATAATGTGGGGTTCTGCATTAGCATTGAATAGCCCCCTTGATATGCAACTTTTCAGGGGAGTCATGAACCAATATACAAATCAAATCAAAGTTTATTTGTCATGTGCACCGAATACAACAGTGAAATGATTACTTACAGGCTCTAACCAATAGTGCAAGAAAGGTATTAGGTGAACAATAGGTAAGTAAAGACATAAAACAACAGTAAAAGGACAGGCTATATACAGTAGCGAGGATATAAAGGTAGCGAGGCTACATACAGACACCGGTTAGTCAGGTTGATTGAGGTTGCATGTACATGTAGATATGGTTAAGGTGACAATGCATATATGATGAACAGAGAGTATCAATAGCGTAAAAGGAGGGGTTGGCGGGTGATGGGTGGCGGGACACAATGCAGATAGCCCGGTTAGCCAATGTGCAGGAGCACTGATTGGTCAGCCCAAATGAGGTAGTATGTACATGAATTTATAGTTAAAGTGACTATGCATATATGATAAACAGTGAGTAGCAGCAGCGTAAAAAGACGGTTTGGGGGTTTGGGGGGAGCACACAATGCAAATTGTCCGGGTAGCCATTTGATTACCTGTTCAGGAGTCTTATGACTTGGGGGTAAAAACTGTTGAGAAGCCTTTTTGTCCTAGACTTGGCACTCTGGATCCGCTTGCCATGCGGTAGTAGAAAGAACAGTCTATGACTGGGGTGGTGTGTTTGAACAATTCTAGTTTGTTGTTGATGTGGAAAGCAAGGAACTTGAAGCTCTCATCGCTTGCTCGTGCTCGGTCCTCCTTTTCCTGTAGTCCACAATCATCTCCTTAGTCTTGGTTACGTTGAGGGATAGGTAGTTATTCTGGAACCACCCAGCCAGGTTTCTGACCTCCTCCCTATAGGCTGTCTCGTCGTTATCAGTGGTCAAACCTACCACTGTTGTGTCATCAGCAAACTTAATGATGGTGTTGTAGTCGTGTTTGGCCCTACAGTTGTGGGGGAACAGGGAGTACAGGAGGGAACTGAGCACGCACCGCTGGGGAGCTCCAGTGTTGAGGATCAGCGTGGCAGATGTGTTGCTGCCTACCCTCACCACCTGGGGGCAGCCCGTCAGGAAGTCCAGGATCCAGTTGCAGAGGGAGGTGTTTAATCCCAGGTTCCTTAGCTTAGTGATGAGCTTTGAGGGTACTATGGTGTTGAACGCTGAGCTGTAGTCTATGAATAGCATTCTCACATAAGTGTTCCTTTTGTCCAGGTGGGAAAGGGCAGTGTGGAGTGCAATACAGATTGCATCATCTGTCGATCTGTTGAGGCGGTATGCAAATTGGAGTGGGTCTAGGGTTTCTGGGATAATGGTGTTGATGTGAGCCATTACCAACCTTTCAAAGCCCTTCATGGCACCAGACGTGAGTGCTACGGGTATGTAGTCATTTAGGCAGGTTGCCTTTGTGTTCTTGAGCACAGGGACTATGGTGGTCTGCTTGAAACATGTTGGTATTACAGACTCAATCAGGGACATGTTGAAAATGTTAGTGAAGACACCTGCCAGTTGGCCAGCACATGCCCGGAGCACACGTCCTGGTAATCTGTCTAGCCCAGCAGCCTTGTGAATGTTGACCTGTTTGAAGGTCTTACTCACATCAGCTATGGAGAGCGTGATCACACAGTCATCCGGAACAGCTGATGCTCCCATGCATGCCTCAGTGTTGCTTGCCTTGTAGCGAGCATAGAAGTGATTAGCTCGTCTGGTAGGCTCGTGTCACTGGGCAGCTCACGGCTGTGCTTCCCTTTGTCGTCTGTAATAGTTTGCAGGCCCTTTCACATAAGACGAGCGTCGGAGCCGGTGTAGCATGATTCAATCTTAGCCCTGTATTGACATTCTGCCTGTTTGATGGTTCGTCGCAGGGCATCGCAGGATTTCTTGTAAGCTTCTGCGTTAGAGTCCTTCACCTTGAAAGCGGCAGCTCTACCCTTTAGCTCAGTGCAAGTGTTGCCAAACATGTTGCCAAACATACCCTCGTAAAACTGACTATCCTACTGATCATTGACTTCGGCGAAGTCATTTCCAAAATAGCCTCCAACACTCTACTAAGCAAACTGGATGTAGTCTATCATAGTGCCGTCCGTTCTGTCACCAAAGCCCCAAATTGGATGTAGTCTATCACAGTGCCCTCCGTTTCTTCACCAAAGCTCCTTATACCACCCACCACTGCGACCTGTATGCTCACGTTGGCTGGCCCTCGCTACATATTCGTCTCCAAACCCACTGGCTCCAGGTCATCTATAAGTCTTTGCTTGGTAAAGCCCCACCTTATCTCAGCTCACTGGTCACCATAGCAGCACCCACCTGTAGCACGCACTACAGAAGGTGTATTTCACTGTTCATCCCCAAAGCCAAAACTTAATTTGGCCGCCTTTCCTCCCTGTTCTCTGCTGCCAATGACTGGATCAAATTGCAAAAATCACTGAAGCTGGAGACTTATATCTCCGTCTCTAACTTTAAGCATCAGCTGTCAGAGCAGCTTACCGATCACTGTACCTGTGCCCAGCCCATCTGTAAATAGCACACTCAACTACCTCATCCTCATATTGTTATTTATCTTCTTGCTATTTTGCACCCCAGTATCTCTACATGCACATCCTCATCTGCACAACTACCACTCCACTGTTAATGCTAAATAGATTTTTTTTCGCCTCTATGGCCTATTTATTGCCTTACCTCCCTAATCTTCTACATTTGCACACACTCTACATAGATTTTTCTATTGTGTTATTGACTGTACGCTTGTTAATGTCTAACTCCGTGTTGTTGTTTTTGTCGCACTGCTTTGCACACTACTTATCTTGGCCAGGTCACAGTTGTAAATGAGAACTTGTTCTCAATTGGCCTACCAGGTTAAATAAAGGTGAAATTAAAAAATTTAAAAATGTGTCCAACAGTAGTAAAATAAAGGACAGAGAATGTTGTGGTTTAGATAAATAAAGTAAAATGTCACCTGCATACAATGATATTACATGTTGATCGTCACCAATCTCTATGCCCCTATTTGAGCCATGAGTCCTAATTATTGATGCTCGGGGTTCTCTGGCTGAAGAAAATACATAACTAGAGACAGTGGCTTTTTTATTGTCCCCAGCACGATGTGCACTTGTGTAATGATCACACTGTTTAATCAGCTTCTTGATATGCCACACCTGTCAGGTGGATGGATAATCTTGGCAAAGGAGAAATAAGCTGTTAATGCTTATTCTTTTAATATTTTTTTTATTTGACCCCTTTTCCTCCCCAATTTCGTGGTATCCAATTGTTTTTTAGTAGCTACTATCTTGTAAAAAAAATAGATTTTCTTTCAAAAAGGACATTTCTAAGTGACCCCAAACTTTTGAATGGTAGTGTATATATATATATATATATACACACTATGGTGGTATATATATAAAAAATATAAAAATACAATGATAATAAGATAATAAGTCCAATATAGCACAACTTTATATATATATATATATATATAATACGATAATAAGTCCAATATAGCACAACTAGGACTAAAGTGAGTGTCAGTAATGTATCCATGATATGTGCAGTCAACTAGTATATTTCGGGTTTATGAAGTGAATATTGTGATTATTATTAATACTCCTGTTTAAGGCTGGTTCAAACTTCTGAGATAGATGAGACCCTTCTAAAGTATACATTACTAATTTGTCCTGGCCAGCGTCATAGTCCTAACTCTTATTTTTTAAAGCCAAAGGAAAGGAATAGATTATCCCTCTCAGGGTCAATAACTAGAGAAAACTACATAAAATGCACTTGCCATCACTATGTTAACTGAGAATAAAATGAATTTGATTATTTAGGCATAATTATAGTATATTAAAGAGAGAGATTCGTTCAACTCTCCATATAATTCTCATATTAAATTAAAGCAAACAGATGTTGGGCTATAACTGCTGAAGTAGCGTACAGTTCCGCTGTACTGCACGTAACCACATGTGGGAAGCACTCGTTTTGACCCCTTGGGACAGAGCGGGCGGCTCCTTAGGAGCAGGGTGATATAATGACTTGGGTCCGCTCTGGGCACCGGTAGAGTCAAAATGAATACCATCCATTCACTTAATTTTTCAGTTGGCCTAGCTACATTTCTTGTAAATTCCAACTTGCGATTCAGTTAATTGATTAATTTCAATATAATTGTCCAACGAAGAGCTGGAAATAATAATTGAAAGGCACATCCCTGGCCCAGGAGTGTGAAGGTGAATGGAAAGGCTCTGGAGCAACGAACCGCCCTTGCTGTCTCTGCCTGGCCAGTTCCCCACTTTCCACTGGGATTCTCTGCCTCTAACCCTATTACAGGGGCTGAGTCACTGGCTTACTGGTGCTCTTTCATGCCGTCCCTAGGAGGGGTGCGTCACTTGAGTGGGTTGAGTCACTGATGTGATCTTCCTGTCTGGGTTGGCGCCCCCCCTTGGGTTGTGCCGTGGCGAAGATCTTTGTGGGCTACTCGGCCTTGTCTCAGGATGGTAAGCACAGGGATCCAAGATGGCGTAGCAGTTGGACGTGTGTTTTTCTTGTCCCGTCCTGTCTGGTGTAAATATAGTTTTCCTCGTTTTTTCTGTATATATTTCGTACATATTTTAATCTCACTTTCCAACTATAGGCTGAATATACTCTCCTGCACCCGCATCACCCAATGTGGTACGGATCTGCTTTTTCTATACTTTAGAACCGGAACCCCCATCAGAAGCTAGCCAGCTAACTAGCTACTAGCTAGTACTCAGTTAGCCACTGCTAGCGGTCTCCAAAGCTAACTAGGACACCAGCGCGACATCAACCCAGAGCATATCAGACTGCTTTTTCTCTACCACATCTCCGGATTCCTACCGCAAGCTCTGAACCTTTACACCGGATCATCGCAACTAGCTAGCTGCAATCCGAGTGGCTACTCCTGGCTAACGTCTCTGCACCAGTTAGCCTTGAGCTAGCCTCGAGCTAAGCCCATCTTCCGACTAGCCGAAGAGGTCCAACATTACCTCTTTTGCCAATTGGCCTGGACCCTTTACTGCCGACACGGAGCCCCGCCGATCCATTACGACTGGTCCGCCGACATAATCGTCCGAGGTGGTTTCAACAGGCTTTTCCGTTGCGACATCGCCAAAGATCCATCTGCTGGCCAAAGCCCGCGAGCTTTCTGAAACGCTGTGTCTCCAGCTCACCTAGTGTACTAGAGCACCTGTAGCATACTCCTGGACTACAATTACCCGGGCCCACGACCGGTCTGTCGATGTCACCGCATGAAGAGGAATAAACAGACTCACCCCATCGCGACGTCCCCCAAAGGTTAACTCTCTAGCCCTCGCTATCTCCCTGCTTGCTAATTCGGCCTGCTAACGGCTAGCTTGTCTAGCCCAGGCCTACGAACTGTTAGCTTGATAGCACAGGCCTGCTAACCGTCTGAATCACCGCGTCCCAAACACTCTCTGAACCCATTTACTTTCTATCTTTTTTTTATTTTTATTTTGTTTATACCTTCCGGAAACCTGCCTCACCCACTGTGATACGGAATCGCTATTACTTTTAATTTTAATTTCATTTTTATGACTCACTCAAGAATCTCCAGACGCTAACCAGCTAACTAGCTACAAGCTATTTAGTCATTGTTAGTTTCTTTTTAAACCTGGATAACACTCGCCAGTCCAGCTTCCCTGCCCATCCACCGCTTCCCCCTGGACACTAATCTCTTAGCTACATAGCTGACGCACACTGGACTGTCCATTAATCACGGTACTCCATTCTGCATTCTCCATTGTTTTATCTGTCGGCCCAGTTGCCTAGTCAACGCCATTTTACCTGCTGTTTGTTGTGCTAGCTGATTAGCCTCGCCTACTGTTTTTAGCTAGCTTTCCCAATTCAACACCTGTGATTACTGTATGCCTCGCTGTATGTCTCTCTCAAATGTCAATATGCCTTGTATACTGTTGTTCAGGTTAGTTATCATTGTTTTAGTTCACAATGGAGCCCCTAGATCCACTCTGCATACCCCTGTTACCATCTTTGTCCCACCTCCCACACATGCGGTGACCTCACCCATTACAACCAGCATGTCGAGAGATACAACCTCTCTCATCATCACCCAGTGCCTGGGCTTACCTCCGCTGTACCCGCACCCCACCATAACCCTGTCTGCGCATTATGCCCTGAATATATTCTACCATGCCCAGAAACCTGCTCCTCTTATCCTCTGCCCCCAACACTCTAGGCGACCAGTTTTGATAGCCTTTAGCCGCACCCTCATACTACTCCTTCTCTGTTCCGCGGGTGATGTGGAGGTAAACCCAGGCCCTGCATGTCTCCAGGTACCCTCATTTGTTGACTTCTGTGATCGAAAAAGCCTTGGTTTTATGCATGTCAACATCAGAAGCCTCCTCCCTAAGTTTGTTTTACTCACTGCTTTAGCACACTCTGCTAACCCTGATGTCCTTGCCGTGTCTGAATCCTGGCTCAGGAAGGCCACCAAAAATTCAGAGATTTCCATACCCAACTATAACATCTTCCGTCAAGATAGAACTGCCAAAGGGGGCGGAGTCGCAGTCTACTGCAGAGATAGCCTGCAAAGTAATGTCATACTTTCCAGGTCCATACCCAAAGAGTTTGAACTACTAATTTTGAAAATTACTCTCTCCAGAAATAAGTCTCTCACAGTTGCCGCCTGCTACCGACCCCCCTCAGCTCCCAGCTGTGCCCTGGACACCATTTGTGAATTGATCGCCCCCCATCTAGCTTCAGAGTTTGTTCTGTTAGGTGACCTAAACTGGGATATGCTTAACACCCCGGCAGTCCTACAATCTAAGCTAGATGCCCTCAATCTCACTCAAATCATCAAGGAACCCACCAGGTACAACCCTAACTCTGTAAACAAGGGCACCCTCATCCTGACCAACTGGCCCTCCAAATACACCTCCGCTGTCTTCAACCAGGATCTCAGCGACCACTGCCTCATTGCCTGTATCCGCCACGGAGCCGCAGTCAAACGACCACCCCTCATCACTGTCAAACGCTCCCTAAAACACTTCTGTGAGCAGGCCTTTCTAATCGACCTGGCCAGGGTATCCTGGAAGGACATTGACCTCATCCCGTCAGTTGAGGATGCCTGGTCATTCTTTAAAAGTAACTTCCTCACCATTTTAGATAAGCATGCTCCGTTCAAAAAATGCAGAACCAAGAACAGATACAGCCCTTGGTTCACTCCAGACCTGACTGCCAGCACAAAAACATCCTGTGGCGGACTGCAATAGCATCGAATAACCCCCGTGATATGCAACTGTTCAGGGAAGTCAGGAACCAATACACGCAGTCAGTCAGGAAAGCTAAGGTCAGCTTCTTCAGGCAGAAGTTTGCATCCTGTAGCTCCAACTCCAAAAAGTTCTGGGACACTGTGAAGTCCATGGAGAACAAGAGCACCTCCTCCCAGCTGCCCACTGCACTGAGACTAGGTAACACGGTCTCCACCAATAAATCCATGATTATCGAAAACTTCAATAAGCACTTCTCAACGGCTGGCCATGCCTTCCGCCTGGCTACTCCAACCTCGGCCAACAGCTCTGCCCCCTCCCTCCCCCCCCGCAGCTCCTCGCCCAAGCCTCTCCAGGTTCTTCTTTACCCAAATCCAGATAGCAGATGTTCTGAAAGAGCTGCAAAACCTGGACCCGTACAAATCAGCTGGGCTTGACAATCTGGACCCTCTATTTCTGAAACTATCTGCCGCCATTGTCGCAACCCCTATTACCAGCCTGTTCAACCTCTTTTTCATATCGTCTGAGATCCACAAGGATTGGAAAGCTGCCGCAGTCATCCCCTTCTTCAAAGGGGGGAGACACCCTGGACCCAAACTGTTATTGTCATGCAGGTGAAAGAGGACCCAAAAGCGACTTGGCGAAAACAGAGTCTTTAATCCAGTAAAGTAAATACAAACAAAAAACACAACTTTCACTCGAAATGACGAGGACAAACTGGAGACTCGATCTTGAACAGCAGGTGAACAGCAGGTTGCCTCGGGAAGGCACTTGAACCAGACAAACTCAGACACCTGCTCACCACGCAGCATCTGAGGAAAACACGACACGACAGGGCGATACACAAACACAGCACGGTGAATTCTAGACAAGGAACCGACAGGACAGGAACGGAACACAAAGGAAGAAATAGGGACTCTAATCAGGGGAAAGGATCGGGAACAGGTGTGGGAAGACTAAATGATTGATTAGGGGAATAGGAACAGCTGGGAGCAGGAACGGAACGATAGAGAGAAGAGAGAGCGAGAGAGTGAGAGAGGGAGGGGGAGAGAGGGATAGAAAAAGGGAAAGAACCTAATAAGACCAGCAGAGGGAAACGAATAGAATGGGAAGCACAGGGACAAGACAAGATAATAAATGACAAAACATGACAGTACCCCCCACTCACCGAGCGCCTCCTGGCGCACTCGAGGAGGAATCCTGGCGGCAACGGAGGAAATCATCAATGAGTGAACGGTCCAGCACGTCCCGAGACGGAACCCAACTCCTCTCCTCAGGACCGTAACCCTCCCAATCCACTAAGTATTGGTGACCCCGTCCCCGAGAACGCATGTCCATGATCTTATGTACCTTGTAAATAGGTGCGCTCTCGACAAGGACGGGAGGGGGAGGGAAGACGAACGGGGGTGCGAAGAAAGGGCTTAACACAGGAGACATGGAAGACAGGATGGACGCGACGAAGATGTCGCGGAAGAAGCAGTCGCACAGCGACAGGATTGACGACCTGGGAGACACGGAACGGACCAATGAACCGCGGAGTCAACTTACGAGAAGCTGTCGTAAGAGGAAGGTTGCGAGTGGAAAGCCACACTCTGGCCGCAACAATACCTTGGACTCTTAATCCTGCGTTTATTGGCGGCTCTCACAGTCTGTGCCCTGTAACGGCAAAGTGCAGACCTCACCCTCCTCCAGGTGCGCTCACAACGTTGGACAAACGCTTGAGCGGAGGGAACGCTGGACTCGGCAAGCTGGGATGAGAACAGAGGAGGCTGGTAACCCAGACTACTCTGAAACGGAGATAACCCGGTAGCAGACGAAGGAAGCGAATTGTGAGCGTATTCTGCCCAGGGGAGCTGTTCTGCCCAAGACGCAGGGTTTCTGAAAGAAAGGCTGCGTAGTATGCGACCAATCGTCTGATTGGCCCTCTCTGCTTGACCGTTAGACTGGGGATGAAACCCGGAAGAGAGACTGACGGACGCACCAATCAAACGACAGAACTCCCTCCAAAACTGTGACGTGAATTGCGGGCCTCTGTCTGAAACGGCGTCTAACGGGAGGCCATGAATTCTGAATACATTCTCGATAATGATTTGTGCCGTCTCCTTAGCGGAAGGAAGTTTAGCGAGGGGAATGAAATGTGCCGCCTTAGAGAACCTATCGACAACCGTAAGAATCACAGTCTTCCCCGCAGACAAAGGCAGACCGGTAATGAAGTCTAGGGCGATGTGAGACCATGGTCGAGAAGGAATGGGAGCGGTCTGAGACGACCGGCAGGAGGAGAGTTACCCGACTTAGTCTGCGCGCAGTCCGAACAAGCAGCCACGAAACGGCGCGTGTCACGCTCCTGAGTCGGCCACCAAAAGCGCTGGCGAATAGACGCAAGAGTGCCTCGAACACCGGGATGACCAGCTAACTTGGCAGAGTGAGCCCACTGAAGAACAGCCAGACGAGTGGAAACAGGAACGAAAAGGAGGTTACTAGGACAAGCGCGCGGCGACGCAGTGTGCGTGAGTGCTTGCTTAACCTGTCTTTCAATTCCCCAGACTGTTAACCCGACAACACGCCCATAAGGAAGAATCCCCTCGGGATCAGTAGAAGCCACAGAAGAACTAAACAGACGGGATAAGGCATCAGGCTTGGTGTTCTTGCTACCCGGACGGTAAGAAATCACAAACTCGAAACAAGCGAAAAACAACGCCCAACGAGCTTGACGGGCATTAAGTCGTTTGGCAGAACGGATGTACTCAAGGTTCTTATGGTCTGTCCAAACGACAAAAGGAACGGTCGCCCCCTCCAACCACTGTCGCCATTCGCCTAGGGCTAAGCGGATGGCGAGCAGTTCACGGTTACCCACATCATAGTTGCGCTCAGATGGCGACAGGCGATGAGAAAAATAAGCGCAAGGATGAACCTTATCGTCAGACTGGAAGCGCTGGGATAGAATGGCTCCCACGCCTACCTCTGAAGCGTCAACCTCGACAATGAATTGTCTAGTGACGTCAGGAGTAACGAGGATAGGAGCGGACGTAAAACGTTCTTTTAGAAGATCAAAAGCTCCCTGGGCGGAACCGGACCACTTAAAACACGTCTTGACAGAAGTAAGAGCTGTGAGAGGGGCAGCAACTTGACCGAAATTACGAATGAAACGCCGATAGAAATTAGCGAAACCTAAAAAGCGCTGCAACTCGACACGTGACCTTGGAACGGGCCAATCACTGACAGCTTGGACCTTAGCGGAATCCATCTGAATGCCTTCAGCGGAAATAACGGAACCGAGAAAAGTAACGGAGGAGACATGAAAAGAGCACTTCTCAGACTTTACGTAGAGACAATTCTCTAAAAGGCGCTGTAGAACACGTCGAACGTGCTGAACATGAATCTCGAGTGACGGAGAAAAAATCAGGATATCGTCAAGATAGACAAAAACAAAGATGTTCAGCATGTCTCTCAGAACATCATTAACTAATGCCTGAAAAACAGCTGGCGCATTGGCGAGACCAAACGGCAGAACCCGGTACTCAAAATGCCCTAACGGAGTGTTAAACGCCGTTTTCCACTCGTCCCCCCTCTCTGATGCGCACGAGATGGTAAGCGTTACGAAGGTCCAACTTAGTAAAGCACCTGGCTCCCTGCAGAATCTCGAAGGCTGATGACATAAGGGGAAGCGGATAACGATTCTTAACCGTTATGTCATTCAGCCCTCGATAATCCACGCAGGGGCGCAGAGTACCGTCCTTCTTCTTAACAAAAAGAACCCCGCCCCGGCCGGAGAGGAAGAAGGCACTATGGTACCGGCGTCAAGAGACACAGACAAATAATCCTCGAGAGCCTTACGTTCGGGAGCCGACAGAGAGTATAGTCTACCCCGAGGAGGAGTGGTCCCCGGAAGGAGATCAATACTACAATCATACGACCGGTGAGGAGGAAGGGAGTTGGCTCGGGACCGACTGAAGACCGTGCGCAGATCATGATATTCCTCCGGCACTCCTGTCAAATCGCCAGGTTCCTCCTGAGAAGTAGGGACAGAAGAAACGGGAGGGATGGCAGACATTAAACACTTCACATGACAAGAAACGTTCCAGGATAGGATAGAATTACTAGACCAATTAATAGAAGGATTATGACATACTAGCCAGGGATGACCCAAAACAACAGGTGTAAACGGTGAACGAAAAATCAAAAAAGAAATAGTCTCACTGTGGTTACCAGATACTGTGAGGGTTAAAGGTAGTGTCTCAAATCTGATACTGGGAAGATGACTACCATCTAAGGCGAACATGGGCGTAGGCTTCTCTAACTCTCTGAAAGGAATGTCATGTTTCCGAACCCATGCTTCGTCCATGAAACAACCCTCAGCCCCAGAGTCTATCAAGGCACTACATGTAGCACCCGAACCGGTCCAGCGTAGATGGACCGACAAAGTAGTACAGGATCTTGATGGAGAGACTTGAGTAGTTGCGCACACCTGTAGCCCTCCGCTTACAGATGAGCTCTGGCTTTTACTGGACATGAATTAACAAAATGTCCAGCAACTCCGCAATAGAGGCACAGGCGGTTGGTGATCCTCCGTTCCCTCTCCTTAGTCGAGATGCGAATCCCTCCCAGCTGCATGGGCTCAGACTCTGAGCCAGAGGAGGGAGATGGTTGCGATGCGGAGCAGGGAAACACCGTTGATGCGAGCTCTCTTCCACGAGCCCGGTGACGAAGATCTACCCGTCGTTCTATGCGGATGGCGAGAGCAATCAAAGAGTCCACATCTGAAGGAACCTCCCGGGAGAGAATCTCATCCTTAACCACTGCGTGGAGTCCCTCCAGAAAACGAGCGAGCAGCGCCGGCTCGTTCCACTCACTAGAGGCAGCAAGAGT
This sequence comes from Oncorhynchus gorbuscha, assembly GCF_021184085.1. NCBI lineage: Eukaryota > Metazoa > Chordata > Actinopteri > Salmoniformes > Salmonidae > Oncorhynchus > Oncorhynchus gorbuscha. The sequence continues at coordinate 96,829,036 of NC_060173.1, forward strand.
GCGAAACTCAATAGAATAATCCGTTATGGACCGTTCACCTTGGCATAAGGAAGCCAGGGCCCTAGAAGCCTCCCTACCAAAAACTGAACGGTCAAAAACCCGAATCATCTCCTCTTTAAAGTTCTGGAACTTGTTAGAGCAATCAGCCCTTGCCTCCCAGATAGCTGTGCCCCATTCTCGAGCCCGGCCAGTAAGGAGTGAAATGACGTAAGCAACCCGAGCTCTCTCTCTAGAGTATGTGTTGGGTTGGAGAGAGAACACAATCTCACACTGCGTGAGAAAGGAGCGGCACTCAGTGGGCTGCCCGGAGTAGCAAGGTGGGTTATTAACCCTAGGTTCTGGAGGCTCGGCAGGCCAGGAAGTAACAGGTGGCACGAGACGTAGACTCTGGAACTGTCCAGAGAGGTCGGAAACCTGAGCGGCCAGGTTCTCCACGGCATGGCGAGCAGCAGACAATTCCTGCTCGTGTCTGCCGAGCATGGCTCCTTGGATCTCGACGGCAGTGTAACGAGCGTCTGAAGTCGCTGGGTCCATTCCTTGGTCGGTTCCTTCTGTCATGCAGGTGAAAGAGGACCCAAAAGCGACTTGGCGAAAACAGAGTCTTTAATCCAGTAAAGTAAATACAAACAAAAAACACAACTTTCACTCGAAATGACGAGGACAAACTGGAGACTCGATCTTGAACAGCAGGTGAACAGCAGGTTGCCTCGGGAAGGCACTTGAACCAGACAGACTCAGACACCTGCTCACCACGCAGCATCTGAGGAAAACACGACACGACAGGGCGATACACAAACACAGCACGGTGAATTCTAGACAAGGAACCGACAGGACAGGAACGGAACACAAAGGAAGAAATAGGGACTCTAATCAGGGGAAAGGATCGGGAACAGGTGTGGGAAGACTAAATGATTGATTAGGGGAATAGGAACAGCTGGGAGCAGGAACGGAACGATAGAGAGAAGAGAGAGCGAGAGAGTGAGAGAGGGAGGGGGAGAGAGAGGGATAGAAAAAGGGAAAGAACCTAATAAGACCAGCAGAGGGAAACGAATAGAATGGGAAGCACAGGGACAAGACAAGATAATAAATGACAAAACATGACAGTTATAGACCTATATCCATCCTGCCCTGCCTATCTAAGGTCTTCGAAAGCCAAGTCAACAAACAGGTCACTGACCATCTCGAATCCCACCGTACCTTCTCCGCTGTGCAATCTGGTTTCCGAGCCGGTCACGGGTGCACCTCAGCTACACTCAAGGTACTAAACGATATCATAACCGCCATCGATAATAGACAGTACTGTGCAGCCGTCTTCATCGACCTCGCCAAGGCTTTCGACTCTGTCAATCACCATATTCTTATCGGCAGACTCAATAGCCTCGGTTTTTCGGATGACTGCCTTGCCTGGTTCACCAATTACTTTGCAGACAGAGTTCAGTGTGTCAAATCGGAGGGCATGCTGTCCAGTCCTCTGGCAGTCTCTATGGGGGTGCCACAGGGTTCAATTCTCGGGCCGACTCTTTTCTCTGTATATATCAATGATGTTGCTCTTGCTGCGGGCGATTCCCTGATCCACCTCTACGCAGACGACACCATTCTATATACTTTTGGCCCGTCATTGGACACTCTGCTATCTAACCTCCAAACGAGCTTCAATGCCATACAGCACTCCTTCCGTGGCCTCCAACTGCTCTTAAACGCGAGTAAAACCAAATGCATGCTTTTCAACTGATCGCTGCCTGCACCCGCATGCCCGACTAGCATCACCACCCTGGATGGTTCCGACCTTGAAGATGTGGTCATCTATAAGTACCTAGGTGTCTGGCTAGACTGCAAACTCTCCTTCCAGACTCACATCAAACATCTCCAATCGAAAATCAAAGCAAGAGTCGGCTTTCTATTCCGCAACAAAGCCTCCTTCACTCACGCCGCCAAGCTTACCCTAGTAAAACTGACTATCCTACCGATCCTCGACTTTGGCGATGTCATCTACAAAATGGCTTCCAACACTCTAGTCAGCAAACTGGATGCAGTCTATCACAGTGCCATCCGTTTTGTCACTAAAGCACCTTATACCACCCACCACTGCGACTTGTATGCTCTAGTCGGCTGGCCCTCACTACATATTCGTCGCCAGACCCACTGGCTCCAGGTCATCTACAAGTCCATGCTAGGTAAAGCTCCGCCTTATCTCAGTTCACTGGTCACGATGGCAACACCCATCCGTAGCACGCGCTCCAGCAGGTGTATCTCACTGATCATCCCTAAAGCCAACACCTCATTTGGCCGCCTTTCGTTCCAGTACTCTGCTGCCTGTGACTGGAACGAACTGTAAAAATCGCTGAAGTTGGAGACTTTTATCTCCCTCACCAACTTCAAACATCAGCTATCCGAGCAGCTAACCGATCGCTGCAGCTGTACATAGTCTATTGGTAAATAGCCCACCCATTTTCACCTACCTCATTCCCATACTGTTTTTATACTGTTTTTTATTTATTTACTTTTCTGCTCTTTTGCACACCAATATCTCTACCTGTACATGACCATCTGATCATTTATCACTCCAGTGTTAATCTGCAAAATTGTATTATTCGCCTACCTCCTCATGCCTTTTGCACACATTGTATATAGACTGCCCATTTTTTCTACTGTGTTATTGACTTGTTAATTGTTTACTCCATGTGTTGTGTTGTCTGTTCACACTGCTATGCTTTATTTTGGCCAGGTCGCAGTTGCAAATGAGAACTTGTTCTCAACTAGCCTACCTGGTTAAATAAAGGTGAAATAAAAATAAAAAAAGTTGGTGGTTGAAGATATCCCTCTAGTGGTATGGGGGCTGTGCTTTGGCAAAGTGGGTGGGGCTATATCCTTCCTGTTTGGCCCTGTCCGGGGGTATCATCGGATGGGCCCACAGTGTCTCCTGACCCCTCCTGTCTCAATTTGTTATATCTGGAGTACTTCTCCTGTCCTATCCGGTGTCCTGTGTATATTTAAGTATGCTCTCTCTAATTCTCTCTTTCTCTCTTTCTTTCTCTCTCTCGGAGGACCTGAGCCCTAAGACCATGCCTCAGGACTACCTTGCATGATGACTCCTTGCTGTCCCCAGTCCACCTGGCTGTGCTGCTGCTCCAGTTTCAACTGTTCTGCCTGTGATTATTATTACTTGACCATGCTGGTCATTTATGAACATTTGAACATCTTGGTCATGTTCTGTTATAATCTCCACCCGGCACAGCCAGAAGAGGACTGGCCACCCCTCATAGCCTGGTTCCTCTCTAGGTTTCTTCCTAGGTTTTGGCCTTTCTAGGGAGTTTTTCTTAGCCACCCTGCTTCTACACCTGCATTGCTTGCTGTTTGGGGTTTTAGGCTGGGTTTCTGTACAGCACTTTGAGATATCAGCTGATGTACGAAGGGCTATATAAATACATTTGATTTGATTTGATAATTGTGGGCTTCGCACACATACTGTAGCCTGCTTGTTGCTATCTCTCTTATTAGCTCGGCAATTGCCCAAGTTTCTTCAACATTCATTCAACCAATTCATTAACATTATTCATTGTTCTTTCTATGGGAGATTTTTTTTTTGAAGAAAAAAAAGAAGGATAATTGACACGTGATGATATCATGTTGCCCACACTAATACATTTTTTTATTCATATATCAATTTTCCCATTATCATGGCTTAATTCGTACAAAAGTAAACTCCATTTTTTTTAAAGAAGGGAGAGACAGCAACGGAAATGCTGTACGGCATTTGATCTCTCGCAGTGTATCTTCACGTGCCATTTAAATTCTTGGGGAGCATTCCAAAATAATTGTCCAGATCATAGCAGTCATCATGCTGCCTTGTTCACTTGTTAGTTTGTTAATTAAACAAATAGATTATGGCTACAGCCTACCAATGAATTGGTTTTCATTCATGCTACATAGCCAATAGTCATGAAAGTGTTGAATGGTGCTGGGATTGTCTTTTCAATAGGTGTGCAAGTGACGGCATTAACAACACATACCTTTCTCTTTTGTGTCTTTGAACCATAGCTTGAACAGTTCAATAGTCCAGTGCCTCATCTGTTGTACATCGTCTGTTGACAGGCTGTCTTGTAGTGTATACATTTTATTCAATGCCATTTCTATTGCTCTCCTTGTCCAGGTTATCCAGGAATCAGGTAGACTTTCTTTTGCTGAATTCAGTGTGATGTCTCTTTCCTTCCATTTGACACGTAGTTATGTGGGGTAACATGACACCAAAGAGAAGAGGATTTGTTTTTCCCATAGCTTTTTCTTTATGGGGTCAAATTCATTGCATTTCACGTAGAGGTCTCTGCTTCTGTCAGCGTTAATTTAATATAGATCTAATGGCACCAAATATCAAATGTTCGACAGCCATAGAACTTTATCTTTGTCCCTATAGTTAAAAGGAACCCCTGGTTGCTGCTTGTGTCTGAAGTCCTCCATCTCGTTTAATCGTTCAGTAAGCCCCATAATGATGTGTTTTTGTTCATCCACAGTTTTCTGGAGCTTTTCTAGTGTTATTTTCTCCAGGGTTTTGACCTCCTCCGTGTGTTCGCCCAGTTCAGTCATATCAGTTTTAATAATGTTTTATTCATCTACAGTTTTTCATTGCCAGTGCGAATTTCTGTTAGTAGGCCCTAGTGTCTCTAAACTTACATTAGTCGAGTTGTCAGCTACTTTATCCATGGTTGTGTTGTTTCAGTGTGTTTGTTTGTCTATATTTCCATACCCGAAATCTGTCTACTGGCATTGTCACACAGGGTTTCGCAATGTAACACAGGTTTTGCATTTAACACAACGTAAACGGTTGATGTTGTTGTCTTGAAGGCATCCAGGTTTGATTCCCTGAGACTGAGTCAGAGAGGGAGAATGTGAGTTAGAGGAATGGTTGCACGCCATAGCCAGACAGTGTGTTGAGACTGCTGTAGAGTCTGCTGACTGATGAGAGAGAGAGAGAGAGAGAGAGAGAGAGAGAGAGAGAGAGAGAGAGAGAGAGAGAGAGAGAGAGAGAGAGAGAGAGAGAGAGAGAGAGAGAGAGAGAGAGAGAGAGAGAGAAAATAATGAATGAGGCTGAGAATTTGTCCAAGAGTGACTTTTAGCTTTCCACCATGAGTGTCTACTGTTGGCTATGTGTACATTTCTTTCATTGGCCGTGTAACTGGTTTCACAACATAACTTAACACAAATGCATTCACAGCCCTTTGTAATGGAAGAAAGCGGTCTATATTTTGAAGTGAGTGCACAGTGTAAGAGTGAGACTCCAGAGTGACCATAGACGTGTATATGTGAGGTCTGTCCTGATTATTTTTTCTTTAGCATTCACCCTCTGGTCCAACAGCTGCAACTGAGTTCTATTTCGGTTGGAGATAAATGAGGTGCCATGTGTGGAATAGGAATACACTATTATCAGGATGAAATGTCTGATGAGTGGATAGCGTGTGACTAGCTAGGAATAAAACTGACAGGTTCATTTTTCTCCGCCCCCTCAACTGGAAAAAACTAGCTTGGATGCCAGTTAGCCAGCTTAATTGTCACTGCATTGGATTGGCATAAGAAATATGGTGGATCGTTTGTCTACACCTTTCTTAGAGCCTCTGAATTAGCTGTTGGAGCTAACACAATACTAGACGTATCAGGAGTCACAAAAACGTAGTTCACTGAACCCCCTCTGTTATAATAAGTGCAACCCTAACCCCGAAGGATCATGTCCACAGCCTGGTTCAACCATAACTCTAGCCAAAGCCCTAACCCTAGGTTCATGTCCACAGCCTGGTTCAACCCTATCCACAGCCATAACCCTAACCTAACCTCAATCCTACTGGTATGCAGGCCTAAAGAAAATCATTATGGAACGCACAGATTGTAACGTACTCTGTTCCACGGAGAGGGAGATGTTGTCAGAGTCTGTACAGCCACCTAGATTCGTTGTGCGTTGCACCGACAGGAATAAACATGATTAACATCTCATGGTGTAATTGTAACAACATACGGGAACTCAAGTCATTTTGTTCACCTGACCTAGAATTCCTCACAATCAAATGCCGACTGTATTATCTTCCGAGAGAATTCGCCTCGGTTATTGTCACAGCCGTGTATATCCCCCTAAAGACGATACCACAACGGCATTATAGGAACTTCACTGGACTTTATGCAAACTGGAAACCATATGTCCTGAGGCTGCAGTTATTGTAGCTGGGGATTTTAACAAAGCAACTTTGAGAACAAGGCTACCTAAATTCTATCAGCATATTGACTGTAGCACTCACACTGGAAAAACACTGGATCACTGCTACTCTAACTTCGGCGATGCATACAAGGTCGTCCTCCGCCCTCTTTCAGCAAATCTGACCACAACTCCATTTTGCTCCTCCCTTCCTATAGGCAGAAACTCAAACAGGATGTACCTGTGCTAAGGACTATTCAACGCTGGTCTGACCAATTCGGAATGCCAGTTTCAAGATTATTTTGATCACAGGGACTGGGACATATTCCGGTAGCCTCAGAGAATAATATTGATGTATACTCTTATTCGGTTTATAAGGAAGTGTAAAGTGTAAAGGAGATGTTGTACCTACTGTGACTTAAAACCTAGCCTAACCAGAAACAGTGGATCGATGGCGGCATTCATGCAAAACTGAAAGCGCAAACCACCGCATTTAACCATGGAAAGGTGACTGGGAATATGGCCCGAATACAAACAGTGCAGTTATTCCCTCCGCAAGACAAAGTGGAGTTCAACTGCTCAGAGACGAGACTCATGTCTCAGAACAAAAATAGACTGCCGAGTTTCAGAAGAAAGTTATTTGTTTCTGGACATTGAGCCTGTAATCAAATTCACAAATGCTGATGCTCCAGATACTCAAATAGTCTGAAGAAGGCCAGTTTTACTGCTTCTTTAATCAGAACAACAGTGTTCTGCTATGCTAGCATAATTGCAAAAAGGTTTTCTAATGAGCCTTTTAAAATTAGAAACTTGGATTAGCTAACACAACATGCCATTGGAACACAGGAGTGATGGTTCCTGATAATGGGCCTCTGTGCGCCTATGAAGATATTCCATAAAGAATCTGCCGTTTCCATCTACAATCGTCATTTACAACATTAGCAATGTCTACACTGCATTTCTGATAAATGTTGTGTTATTTTAAATGGACAAGAATGTGCTTTTATTTAAAAAACAAGGACATTTCTAAGTGACCCCAAACTAATGAATGGTGGTGTATTTTTTCTTATTCTATTCCTTTATTTAGATTTGTGTGTAGTAGGTAGTTGTGGTGGAATTGTTAGATTACATGTTAGATATTGCTGCACTGTCGGAACTAGAAGCACAAGCATTTCGCTACACTCGCAATAACATCTGCTAACCATGTTTATGGGATTCTTCTGTTGAAGGAGAGGCGGACCAAAACGCAGCGTGGTTATTGTGATACATCTTTAATAAACATGAAAATAGAACAATATACAAAAACAAGAAATGTGAAAAACCGAAAACAGCCCTATCTGGTGTAACAAACACAAAGACAGGAACAATCACCCACAAACCAACACCAAACAGGCTACCTAAATATGGTTCCCAATCAGAGACAATGACTAACACCTGCCTCTGATTGAGAACCATATCAGGCCAAACACAGAAAGACACACAACATAGAATGCCCACTCAGATCACACCCTGACCAAACAAAACATAGAAACATACAAAGCAAACTAAGGTGCAGACTCTGGCCGCAAAACCTGAACCTATTGGGGAGGGTCTGGGTGGGCATCTGTCCGCGGTGGCGGCTCTGGTGCTGGACGTGGCCTCCACTTCACCATAGTCTTAGTCCGCCACAGAGGGGCAGCTCGGGACAGAGGGGCAGCTCCTTACTGGCTGACGGCCCTGGCAGATCCCGGCTGACTGGCGGCTCTGGCGGATCCTGGCTGACTGTCGGCTATGGCGGATCTTGGCTGACTGGCGGCTCTGGCGGATCCTGGCGGCTCTGGCTGCTCCATGCTGACTGGCGGCTCTGGCTGCTCCATGCTGACTGGTGGCTCTGGCTGCTCCATGCTGACTGGCTGCTCTGGCTGCTCCATGCTGACTGGCTGCTCTGGCTGCTCCATGCTGACTGGCGTCTCTGGCTGCTCCATGCTGACTGGCGGCTCTGGCTGCTCCATGCAGACTGGCGGCTCTGGCTGCTCCATGCAGACTGGCGGCTCTGGCTGCTCCATGCAGACTGGCGGCTCTGGCTGCTCCATGCAGACTGGCGGCTCTGGCTGCTCCATGCAGACTGGCGGCTCTGGCAGCTCCATGCAGACTGGCGGCTCTGGCAGCTCCATGCAGACTGGCGGCTCTGGCAGCTCCATGCAGACTGGCGGCTCTGGCAGCTCCATGCAGACTGGCAGCTCTGGCAGCTCCTTGCAGACTGGCAGCTCCTTGCAGACTGGCAGCTCCTTTGCAGACTGGCAGCTCCTTGCAGACTGGCAGCTCTGGCAGCGCTGGACAGGCGGGAGACTCCGGCAGAGCTGAACAGGCGGGAGACTCCGGCAGCGCTGGAGAGGAGGAAGGCTCCGGCAGCACTGGACAGGAGGAAGGCTCCGGCAGCACTGGACAGGCGGGAGCACCTGTAGGGATGAGACTGAGAGACAGCCTGGTGCGGGGGGCTGCCACCGGAGGGCTGGTGCGTGGAGGTGGTACCGGATAGACCGGACCGTGCAGGCACACTGGAGCTCTTGAGCACCGAGCCTGCCCAACCTTACCTGGTTGAATGCTCCCGGTCGCCCTGCCAGTGCCGCGAGGTGGAATAGCCCGCACTGGGCTATGCAGGCGAACCGGGGACACCATGCGCAAGGCTGGTGCCATGTAAGCCGGCCCAAGGAGATGCACTGGAGACCAGATGCGTAGAGCTGGCTTCATGGCACTTGGCTCGATGCCCACTCTAGCCCGGCCGATACGCGGAGCTGGTATGTACCGCACCGGGCTATGCACCAGCACTGGGGACACCGTGCGCTCCACAGCATAACACGGTGCCTGCCCGGTCTCTCTCGCCCTCCGGTAAGCACAGGAAGTTGGCTCAGGTCTCCTACCTGGCTTCGCCATACTTCCTGTGTGCCGCCCCCCAAGACATTTTTGTAGCTGCCTCTCGGGCTTCCTTGCCAGCCGTGTTCCCTCATATCGCCGGCTCCTCTCTCTGGCTGCCTCTGCTCTCCTAGCTGCCTCCACCTGTTCCCATGGAAGGCGATCCTTTCCCGCCAGGATCTCCTCCCATGTGTATAGCAACCCTTGCAGTCCAATACATCGTCCCATGTCCATTCCTCTTTGCGCCGCTGTGCTGTTGCCCGTTACCACGCCGCTTGGTCCTGTTGTGTTGGGTGATTCTGTTACGGGATTCTTCTGTTGAAGGAGAGGCGGACCAAAACGCAGCGTGGTTATTGTGATACACCTTTAATAAAGATGAAAATAGAACAATATACAAAAACAAGAAATGTGAAAAACCGAAAACAGCCCTAACTGGTGTAACAAACACAAAGACAGGAACAATCACCCACAAACCCCAACACCAAACAGGCTACCTAAATATGGTTCCCAATCAGAGACCATGACTAACACCTGCCTCTGATTGAGAACCATATCAGGCCAAACACAGAAACAGACAAACTAGACACACAACATAGGATGTCCACTCAGATCACACCCTGACCAAACAAAACATAGAAACATACAAAGCAAACTATGGTCAGGGTGTGACAAACCATGTGTATGTGACCAATAAAATTTGATTTGATTTGGGAACCACAATGCCCGTATGACTATAATAATGCTAACAAATACATTATTTCTCAGTGAGATATTGTAGTGAGTAGTCTGCATATACATTTCAGGCAATACATTTGGAATATTATTTCAGAATGTTGTTTGACACAGCAGCTTCACTTTAGAAAGAACAGAGACCTACTCAGGAGGTCGACATTTCAATTCAATTCAATTGAAGGGCTTTATTGGCATGGGAAACATGTGTTAACATTGCCAAAGCAAGTGAGGTAGATAATATATAAAGTGAAATAAACAATAAAAATTAACAGTAGACATCACACATACAGAAGTTTCAAAACAATAAAGACATTACAAATGTCATATTATATATATATATATATATACAGTGTTTTAACAATGTACAAATGGTAAAGGACACAAGATAAAATAAATAAGCATAGATATGGGTTGTATTTACAATGGTGCGTGTTCTTCACTGGTGCCCTTTTCTCGTGGCAACAGGTCACAAATCTTGCTGCTTTGATGGCACACTGTGGAATTTCACCCAGTAGATATGGGAGTTTTTCAAAATTGGATTTGTTTTCAAATTCTTTGTGGATCTGTGTAATCTGAGGGAAATATGTCTCTCTAATATGGACATACATTGGGCAGGAGATTAGGAAGTGCAGCTCAGTTTCCACCTCATTTTGTGGGTAATGAGCACATAGCCTGTCTTCTCTTGAGAGCCATGTCTGCCTACGGCGGCCTTTCTCAATAGCAAGGCTATGCAGGCTGAGTCTGTACATAGTCAAAGATTTCCTTAATTTTGGGTCAGTCACAGTGGTCAGGTATTCTGCCGCTGTGTACTCTCTGTGTAGGGCCAAATAGCATTCTAGTTTGCTCTGTTTTTTTGTTCATTCTTTCCAATGTGTCAAGTAATTATCTTTTTGTTTTCTCATGATTTGGTTGGGTCTAATTGTGCTGCTGTCCTGGGACTCTGTAGGGTGTGTTTGTGAACAGAGCCCCAGGACCAGCTTGCTTAGGGGACTCTTCTCCAGGTTCATCTCTCTGTAGGTGATGGCTTTGTTGTGGAAGGTTTGGGAATCGCTTCCTTTTAGGTGGTTATAGAATTTAACAGCTCTTTTCTGGATTTTGATAATTAGTGGGTATCGGCCTAATTCTGCTCTGCATGCATTATTTGGTGTTCTACGTTGTACACGGAGGATATTTTTGCAGAATTCTGCGTGCAGAGTCTCAATTTGGTGTTTGTCCCATTTTGTGAAGTCTTGGTTGGTGAGCGGACCCCAGACCTCACAACCATAAAGGGCAATGGGCTCTATGACTGATTCAAGTATTTTTAGCCAAATCCTAATTGGCATGTTGAAATTTATGTTCCTTTTGATGGCATAGAATGCCCTTCTTGCCTTGTCTCTCAGATCGTTCACAGCTTTGTGGAAGTTACCTGTGGCGCTGATGTTTAGGCCAAGGTATGTATAGTTTTTGTGTGCTCTAGGGCAACAGTGTCTAGATGGAATTTGTATTTGTGGTCCTGGTGACTGGACCTTTTTTGGAACACCATTATTTTGGTCTTACTGAGATTTACTGTCAGGGCCCAGGTCTGACAGAATCTGTGCATAAGATCTAGGTGCTGCTGTAGGCCCTCCTTGGTTGGTGACAGAAGTACCAGATCATCAGCAAACAGTAGACATTTCACTTCGGATTCTAGTAGGGTGAGGCCGGGTGCTGCAGACTTTTCTAGTGCCCGCGCCAGTTCATTGATATATATGTTGAAGAGGGTGGGGCTTAAGCTGCATCCCTGTCTAACCCCACGACCCTGTGTGAAGAAATGTGTGTGTTTTTTGCCCATTTTAACCGCACACTTGTTGTTTGTGTACATGGATTTTATTATGTCGTATGTTTTACCCCAACACCACTTTCCATCAGTTTGTATAGCAGACCCTCATGCCAAATTGAGTCAAAGGCTTTTTTGAAATCAACAAAGCATGAGAAGACTTTGCCTTTGTTTTGGTTTGTTTGGTTGTCAATTAGGGTGTGCAGGATGAATGCATGGTCTGTTGTACGGTAATTTGGTAAAAAGCCAATTTGACATTTGCTCAGTACATTGTTTTCATTGAGGAAGTGTACGAGTCTGCTGTTGATGATAATGCAGAGAATTTTCCCAAGGTTACTGTTGACTCATATTCCACGGTAGTTATTGGGGTCAAATTTGTCTCCATTTTTGTGGATTGGGGTGATCAGTCCTTGGTTCCAAATATTGGGGAAGATGCCAGAGCTAAGGATGATGTTAAAGAGTTTTAGTATAGCCAATTGGAATTTGTTGTCTGTATATTTGATCATTTCATTGAGGATACCATCAACACCACAGGCCTTTTTGGGTTGGAGGGTTTTTATTTTGTCCTGTAACTCATTCAATGTAATTGGAGAATCTAGTGGGTTCTGGTCATCTTTAATAGTTGATTCTAAGATCTGTATTTGATCATGTATATGTTTTTGCTCTTTATTCTTTGTTATAGAGCCAAAAAGATTGGAGAAGTGGTTTACCCATACATCTCCATTTTGGATAGATAATTCTTCGTGTTGTTGTTTGTTTAGTGTTTTCCAATTTTTCCAGAAGTGGTTAGAGTCTATGGATTCTTCAATTACATTGAGCTGATTTCTGACATGCTGTTACTTCTTTTTCCGTAGTGTATTTCTGTATTGTTTTAGTGATTCACCATAGTGAAGGCGTAGACTCAGGTTTTCCGGGTCTCTATGTTTTTGGTTGGACAGGTTTCTCAATTTCTTTCTTAGATTTTTGCATTCTTCATCAAACCATTTGTCATTGTTGTTCATTTTCTTCGGTTTTCTATTTGAGATTTTTAGATTTGATAGGGAGGCTGAGAGGTCAAATATACTGTTAAGATTTTCTACTGCTAAGTTTACACCTTCACTATTACAGTGGAACGTTTTACCCAGGAAATTGTCTAAAGGGGATTGAATTTGTTGTTGCCTAATTGTTTTTTGGTAGGTTTCCAAACTGCATTCCTTCCATCTATAGCATTTCTTAATGTTACTCAGTTCCTTTGGCTTTGATGCCTCATGATTGAGTATTGCTCTGTTTAAGTAGACTGTGATTTTGCTGTGGTCTGATAGGGGTGTCAGTGGGCTGACTGTGAACGCTCTGAGAGACTCTGGGTTGAGGTCAGTGATAAAGTAGTCTACAGTTCTACTGCCAAGAGATGAGATATAGGTGTACCTACCATAGGAGTCCCCTCGAAGCCTACCATTGACTATGTACATACCCAGCGTGCGACAGAGCTGCAGGAGTTGTGACCCGTTTTTGTTGGTTATGTTGTCATAGTTGTGCCTAGGGGGGCATATGGGGGAGGGAATGCTGTCACCTCCAGGCAGGTGTTTGTCCCCCTGTGTGCTGAGGTTGTCAGGTTCTTGTCCGGTTTTGGCATTTAGGTCGCCACAGACTAGTACATGTCCCTGGGCGTGGAAATGATTGATTTCCCCCTCCAGGGTGGAGAAGCTGTCTTAATTTTTTCTCTCTCTCTCTCTCTTCTCTCTCTCTCTCTCTCTCTCTCTCTCTCTCTCTCTCTCTCTCTCTCTCTCTCTCTCTCTCTCTCTCTCTCTCTCTCTCTCTCTCTCTCTCTCTATATATATATATATATATATATATATATATATATATATATGTGTGTGTGTGTGTAAATGTCAGTGGTGGCGGTCCAATGCCTGTTGGCAGCCAAGGTGTGTGTTCTTGAAGATGAACAGGAGTCAGTTCCTGGCCAAATGGGAGAGGAGAGAGTGACCATGCTGTAAGGCCGCAGTGTAGCCCAGGGCTCTGCTAACTGTAGCTGTTAGCAGGGCCCTGGGGGCCGGCCTGTGGAAATAGTGTATAACCTTTAAAGATGTTTCCTCCCCAGTCTACTTCCATGTTGTATGAATGTCTGTGCATCTTCTCTCTCCTCTGTTACTCCTGCGCTACTTCTACATCTCTCCTTTCCTCTTCCTCCAGCTTCTTCTGCGTCTCACTTAAAATAGTCAGATGATTCACTTAGTGAGTGTGTGTGTCTATTTAAATTGTGTTGGAGGTGGTAAATGTGGTGACTGATTGTGGTAAGTTTAATAACCCCCCAAAACCAAGTTTGCTGCAATTCACACAATAAATAAATACATAGAAAATTGGCTGCCGTTTTACGGGCTCCTAACCAACTGTGCTATTTTGTTAGTTTTTTCGCATAGTTTGTAACTCATTTTGTACATAATTTTGCTGCTACTGTCTTTTATAACCGAAAAGAGCTACTGGACATCCGAGCAGCGATTATTCATCTTGAACTGGACAAAACAAAATTTTTTAACAAGTCTGACGATATACTGCTTTGTCGAGACAAGGCCCAAATCCCCATCATCCGCATGAAGAAAAGACAGAGAAAAAGGGGGAGGAGGGCGGGGGCCTTGTAAGATTTTGCCGACGAGTAGATAAACCACCATTACCCCCCGTATTATTAGCCAACGTGCAATCATTGGTAAACAAACTGGACAATCTGCGATTAAGACATTAAAAACTGTAATATCGTATGTTCCACCAAGACATGGCTAAACGATGACACAGATCATATAGAGCTTGCTGGCTTCTCCTTGCATTGGCAGGACAGAGCTGTTACGTCTGGTAGGACGTGGGGCGGGGTGTGTGTCTATTTGTCAATAACTGCAGGTGCGCTGTCAGGACCTGGTTACGAACCCAGGTCTCCGGAGTGAGAAACAGTCACTAAACCAACTGAGCCACGAATAGTCAGCAGAACCCAGAAGATGAGGCAGACACAGCAGTACTTGAGACGGTGTATTTAATGAAGTAAAAAGTGAAGTTCTTCAGGAAAACATGTAACTCCACAACATCAAAAGGAATTCCACAAGAACAAAGGCAATCCTCCAAGACAAAAAGGCAAATCCACAAGGTGGAAGGCACAGCACAAAAAGCCTCAAAAGATACTCAAAACAAACAAACAAGAACAAAAAAACAGAACTCCACAAGAGAGTCCACCGGGATCAACAAGAGCTCACAGAGTGCTAGGGCTGGGTGCTAACATACAAACACAGAGCAAAGAACTGAGTAAAACAAAGGGTTTAAATACAAGCAGGGGAAACGAGGCACAGGTGCAAATAATAATGGGGATCAAGGGAAAACAAAAAGGTCAAAAGGCACAATGGGGGCATCTAGTGACCAAAAACCGGTACAACCCTGGCCAAATCCTGACATGCGCAATGTCTAATATTAAAGAAGTCTCAAGGTATTGCTCGCTTGAGGTAGAATACTTCATGATAAGGTGTAGACCACACTATCTACCAAGAGAGTTCTCATCTTTATTATTCATAGCCGTCTATTTACCACACCAAACCGATGCTGGCACTAAGACCGCATTCAACGAGCTGTATGAGGCCATAAGCAAACAAGAAAATGCTCATCCAGCACTCCTAATGGCCAGGGACTTGAAAAATGTATTTTAATGCAGGCAAACTTACATCCATTTTACCTAATTTCTACCAGCATGTCACATGTGCAACCAGAGGAAAAAACTGAAGATCACCTTTACTCCATACATAGAGATGCATACAAAGCTCTCCGTCGCCCTCCATTTGGTAAATCTGACCATAATTCTATACTCCCGATTCCTGCTTGCAAGCAAAGACTAAAGCCGGAAGTACCAGTGACTCACTCAAATCAGAAGTGGTCAGATGACACGGATGCTACTACTACTGTTTTATTAGCACATGTTCTGGGATTCATCCAATGGCATTGAGGAGTATACCACTTCAGTCTCCGGCTTCATCAATAAGTACATCCCCACAGGGACCTGTACGTACCAGAAACTATGGATTACAGGCAACATCTGCACCGAGCTAAAGGCTAGAGCTTTCAATGAGTGGGACACTAATCCGGACACTTATAAGAAATGCCCTCGAACATCAAACAGGCAAAACGTCAATACAGGACTAAGATTGAATCCTACTACACCAGCTCTGACGCTTGTTGGGTGTTGTCATGTTTTGTCATTTATTATCATGTCTTGTCCCTGTGCTTCCCATTCTATTCGTTTCCCTCTGCTGGTCTTATTAGGTTCTTTCCCTCTTTCTATCCCTCTCTCTCCCCCTCCCTCTCTCACTCTCTCGCTCTCTCTTCTCTCTATCGTTCCGTTCCTGCTCCCAGCTGTTCCTATTCCCCTAATCATCATTTAGTCTTCCCACACCTGTTCCCGATCCTTTTCCCTGATTAGAGTCCCTATTTCTCTCCTTGTTATTCGTTTCTGCCCTGTCGGTTCCTTGTCTAGAATTCACCGTGCTGTGTCTGTGTATCGCCCTGTCGTGTCGTGTTTTCCTCAGATGCTGCGTGGTGAGCAGGTGTCTGAGTCTGTTTGGTTCAAGTGCCTTCCCGAGGCAACCTGCTGTTCACCTGCTGTTCAAGATCGAGTCTCCAGTTTGTCCTCGTCATTTCGAGTGAAAGTTGTGTTTTTTGATTGTATTTACTTTACTGGATTAAAGACTCTGTTTTCGCCAAGTCGCTTTTGGGTCCTCTTTCACCTGCATGACAGAAGGAACCGACCAAGGAATGGACCCAGCGACTTCAGACGCTCGTTACACTGCCGTCGAGATCCAAGGAGCCATGCTCGGCAGACACGAGCAGGAATTGTCTGTTGCTCGCCATGCCGTGGAGAACCTGGCCGCTCAGGTTTCCGACCTCTCTGGACAGTTCCAGAGTCTTCGTCTCGTGCCACCTGTTACTTCCTGGCCTGCCGAGCCTCCAGAACCTAGGGTTAATAACCCACCTTGCTACTCCGGGCAGCCCACTGAGTGCCGCTCCTTTCTCACGCAGTGTGAGATTGTGTTCTCTCTCCAACCCAACACATACTCTAGAGAGAGAGCTCGGGTTGCTTACGTCATTTCACTCCTTACTGGCCGGGCTCGAGAATGGGGCACAGCTATCTGGGAGGCAAGGGCTGATTGCTCTAACAAGTACCAGAACTTTAAAGAGGAGATGATTCGGGTTTTTGACCGTTCAGTTTTTGGTAGGGAGGCTTCTAGGGCCCTGGCTTCCCTATGCCAAGGTGAACGGTCCATAACGGATTATTCTATTGAGTTTCGCACTCTTGCTGCCTCTAGTGAGTGGAACGAGCCGGCGCTGCTCGCTCGTTTTCTGGAGGGACTCCACGCAGTGGTTAAGGATGAGATTCTCTCCCGGGAGGTTCCTTCAGATGTGGACTCTTTGATTGCTCTCGCCATCCGCATAGAACGACGGGTAGATCTTCGTCACCGGGCTCGTGGAAGAGAGCTCGCATCAACGGTGTTTCCCTGCTCCGCATCGCAACCATCTCCCTCCTCTGGCTCTGAGACTGAGCCCATGCAGCTGGGAGGGATTCGCATCTCGACTAAGGAGAGGGAACGGAGGATCACCAACCGCCTGTGCCTCTATTGCGGATTTGATGGACATTTTGTTAATTCATGTCCAGTAAGAGGCCAGAGCCCATCAGTAAGCGGAGGGCTACTGGTGAGCGCTACTACTCAGGTCTCTTCATCTAGATCTTGTACTACTATGTCGGTCCATCTACGCTGGACCGGTTCGGGTGCTACATGCAGTGCCTTGATTGACTCTGGGGCTGAGGGTTGTTTCATGGACGAAGCATGGGTTCGGAAACATAACATTCCTTTCAGACAGTTAGACAAGCCTACGCCCATGTTTGCCTTAGATGGTAGTCATCTTCCCAGTATCAGATTTGAGACACTACCTTTAACTCTCACAGTATCTGGTAACCACAGTGAGACTATTTCTTTTTTGATTTTTCGTTCACCTTTCACACCTGTTGTTTTGGGTCATCCCTGGCTAGTATGTCATAATCCTTCTATTAATTGGTCTTGTAATTCTATCCTATCCTGGAACGTATCTTGTCATGTGAAGTGCTTAATGTCTGCCATCCCTCCCATTTCTTCTGTCCCCACTTCTCAGGAGGAACCTGGCGATTTGACAGGAGTGCCGGAGGAATATCATGATCTGCGCACGGTCTTCAGTCGGTCCCGAGCCAACTCCCTTCCTCCTCACCGGTTGTATGATTGTAGTATTGATCTCCTTCCGGGGACCACTCCTCCTCGGGGTAGACTATACTCTCTGTCGGCTCCCGAACGTAAGGCTCTCGAGGATTATTTGTCTGTGTCTCTTGACGCCGGTACCATAGTGCCTTCTTCCTCTCCGGCCGGGGCGGGGTTCTTTTTGTTAAGAAGAAGGACGGTACTCTGCGCCCCTGCGTGGATTATCGAGGGCTGAATGACATAACGGTTAAGAATCGTTATCCGCTTCCCCTTATGTCATCAGCCTTCGAGATTCTGCAGGGAGCCAGGTGCTTTACTAAGTTGGACCTTCGTAACGCTTACCATCTCGTGCGCATCAGAGAGGGGGACGAGTGGAAAACGGCGTTTAACACTCCGTTAGGGCATTTTGAGTACCGGGTTCTGCCGTTTGGTCTCGCCAATGCGCCAGCTGTTTTTCAGGCATTAGTTAATGATGTTCTGAGAAACATGCTGAACATCTTTGTTTTTGTCTATCTTGACGATATCCTGATTTTTTCACCGTCACTCGAGATTCATGTTCAGCACGTTCGACGTGTTCTACAGCGCCTTTTAGAGAATTGTCTCTACGTAAAGGCTGAGAAGTGCTCTTTTCATGTCTCCTCCGTTACTTTTCTCGGTTCCGTTATTTCCGCTGAAGGCATTCAGATGGATTCCGCTAAGGTCCAAGCTGTCAGTGATTGGCCCGTTCCAAGGTCACGTGTCGAGTTGCAGCGCTTTTTTAGGTTTTGCTAATTTCTATCGGCGTTTCATTCGTAATTTCGGTCAAGTTGCTGCCCCTCTCACAGCTCTTACTTCTGTCAAGACGTGTTTTAAGTGGTCCGGTTCCGCCCAGGGAGCTTTTGATCTTCTAAAAGAACGTTTTACGTCCGCTCCTATCCTCGTTACTCCTGACGTCACTAGACAATTCATTGTCGAGGTTGACGCTTCAGAGGTAGGCGTGGGAGCCATTCTATCCCAGCGCTTCCAGTCTGACGATAAGGTTCATCCTTGCGCTTATTTTTCTCATCGCCTGTCGCCATCTGAGCGCAACTATGATGTGGGTAACCGTGAACTGCTCGCCATCCGCTTAGCCCTAGGCGAATGGCGACAGTGGTTGGAGGGGGCGACCGTTCCTTTTGTCGTTTGGACAGACCATAAGAACCTTGAGTACATCCGTTCTGCCAAACGACTTAATGCCCGTCAAGCTCGTTGGGCGTTGTTTTTCGCTCGTTTCGAGTTTGTGATTTCTTACCGTCCGGTAGCAAGAACACCAAGCCTGATGCCTTATCCCGTCTGTTTAGTTCTTCTGTGGCTTCTACTGATCCCGAGGGGATTCTTCCTTATGGGCGTGTTGTCGGGTTAACAGTCTGGGGAATTGAAAGACAGGTTAAGCAAGCACTCACGCACACTGCGTCGTCGCGCGCTTGTCCTAGTAACCTCCTTTTCGTTCCTGTTTCCACTCGTCTGGCTGTTCTTCAGTGGGCTCACTCTGCCAAGTTAGCTGGTCATCCCGGTGTTCGAGGCACTCTTGCGTCTATTCGCCAGCGCTTTTGGTGGCCGACTCAGGAGCGTGACACGCGCCGTTTCGTGGCTGCTTGTTCGGACTGCGCGCAGACTAAGTCGGGTAACTCTCCTCCTGCCGGTCGTCTCAGACCGCTCCCATTCCTTCTCGACCATGGTCTCACATCGCCCTAGACTTCATTACCGGTCTGCCTTTGTCTGCGGGGAAGACTGTGATTCTTACGGTTGTCGATAGGTTCTCTAAGGCGGCACATTTCATTCCCCTCGCTAAACTTCCTTCCGCTAAGGAGACGGCACATTATCGAGAATGTGTTCAGAATTCATGGCCTCCCGTTAGACGCCGTTTCAGACAGAGGCCCGCAATTCACGTCACAGTTTTGGAGGGAGTTCTGTCGTTTGATTGGTGCGTCCGTCAGTCTCTCTTCCGGGTTTCATCCCCAGTCTAACGGTCAAGCAGAGAGGGCCAATCAGACGATTGGTCGCATACTACGCAGCCTTTCTTTCAGAAACCCTGCGTCTTGGGCAGAACAGCTCCCCTGGGCAGAATACGCTCACACCCGCTTCCTTCGTCTGCTACCGGGTTATCTCCGTTTCAGAGTAGTCTGGGTTACCAGCCTCCTCTGTTCTCATCCCAGCTTGCCGAGTCCAGCGTTCCCTCCGCTCAAGCGTTTGTCCAACGTTGTGAGCGCACCTGGAGGAGGGTGAGGTCTGCACTTTGCCGTTACAGGGCACAGACTGTGAGAGCCGCCAATAAACGCAGGATTAAGAGTCCAAGGTATTGTTGCGGCCAGAGAGTGTGGCTTTCCACTCGCAACCTTCCTCTTACGACAGCTTCGTAAGTTGACTCCGCGGTTCATTGGTCCGTTCCGTGTCTCCCAGGTCGTCAATCCTGTCGCTGTGCGACTGCTTCTTCCGCGACATCTTCGTCGCGTCCATCCTGTCTTCCATGTCTCCTGTGTCAAGCCCTTTCTTCGCACCCCCGTTCGTCTTCCCTCCCCCCCTCCCGTCCTTGTCGAGAGCGCACCTATTTACAAGGTACATAAGATCATGGACATGCGTTCTCGGGGACGGGGTCACCAATACTTAGTGGATTGGGAGGGTTACAGTCCTGAGGAGAGGAGTTGGGTTCCGTCTCGGGACGTGCTGGACCGTTCACTCATTGATGATTTCCTCCGTTGCCGCCAGGATTCCTCCTCGAGTGCGCCAGGAGGCGCTCGGTGAGTGGGGGGGCACTGTCATGTTTTGTCATTTATTATCATGTCTTGTCCCTGTGCTTCCCATTCTATTCGTTTCCCTCTGCTGGTCTTATTAGGTTCTTTCCCTCTTTCTATCCCTCTCTCTCCCCCTCCCTCTCTCACTCTCTCGCTCTCTCTTCTCTCTATCGTTCCGTTCCTGCTCCCAGCTGTTCCTATTCCCCTAATCATCATTTAGTCTTCCCACACCTGTTCCCGATCCTTTTCCCTGATTAGAGTCCCTATTTCTCTCCTTGTTATTCGTTTCTGCCCTGTCGGTTCCTTGTCTAGAATTCACCGTGCTGTGTTTGTGTATCGCCCTGTCGTGTCGTGTTTTCCTCAGATGCTGCGTGGTGAGCAGGTGTCTGAGTCTGTTTGGTTCAAGTGTTTACTTTACTGGATTAAAGACTCTGTTTTCGCCAAGTCGCTTTTGGGTCCTCTTTCACCTGCATGACAG